>NC_135971.1:8389247-8639844 GCF_053455715.1 Rhinoraja longicauda | reverse complement strand
TAGAGGCACGAAACATGTTCCCAATTTTGGGGGAGTCCAGAACGAGGGGCCACAGTTTAAGAATAAGGGGTAGGCCATTTAGAATGGAGATAAGGAAAAACATTTTCAGTCGGAGAGTTGGAAATCTGTGGAGTTTTCTGCCTCAGAAGTCAGTGGAGGCCAATTCTCAGAGTGCATTCAAGAGAGAGCTAGATAGAGCTCTTAAGGATAGCGGAGTCAGGGGGTATGGGGAGAAGGCAGGAACGGGGTACTGATTGAGAATGATCAGCCATGATCATATTGAATGGTGGTGGTGGCTCGAAGGGCCGAATGGCCTACTCGTGTGTCTATTGTCTATGTTCTATATTAAAGAGAAAGTGAGGAGATCTCAGTGAAACACAAAGTTCTACTCGACTTAACAGGCATGATGGGAGGATCTTTCCCTTTCCTGAGGTGTCCAGAGCAGAGGTTATCGTCTCAGAATAGGGAGTAGGTTATATAGGACAGAGATAAGAAGATAGTTCTGCACTCAGAGGATGGTAGACCTTTGGGATTCTCTGCATCGGATGGCAGTGAAGGCTCAGTGATTCACTTCATTCAGTCCCAGTCTACTGCAGGGAAATGGAACCTTCGACCCACTATCTCTATTCCGATCATTTTGCACACCTACATCAATCCCATTGGTTCACAACACGTCAACGCCCTTATATACCTCGCGTGTACAACTGTCTGTCTAAATGACTCTTGAAGTTAGTGATTCCACCTCCTCCAATGGGAGCACGTTCCAGGTATCAACTACTCTCTGTGCAAGAGATTTATCCCTCACATCTATATACTAAAACTCTCGCCTGTTTGTTTGTTTGTTCCTGAACTACAGCCAAAACGGTTCACGATAGCACAACAATTTTAGGCCCAGCTTACTCACCGTCGTCCCTTTGGTGCTAATGGAAGGAGTTTCATTGAAATCAGTGTTATATTTTTAAAGTTATTCACATTTTAAAGTTTAAATCTATCTCCTAGGGAGGGAGGGAGGGTGGAGGAGGGAGGATAAGGGGGTTCAAGGGGATGGAGAAGGATTGAGGGGAAGCTGGAAGGGGAGGTTGTGTGGAAGGAGTGGGGTGGGGGGATGGAGGATTAGAGGAGGGGAGTGGGTAGGGTGAGGGGGGGGGAGGTGGAAGGAGAGGGTGCTACACCAATGCAGTAGAGGTTTGGGCCCACTTGGTCTAGTCTTCTTTAAAACTCCATCCTCCATCCTCTCACTTTAAACCAATAACCTTGTTTTTGGTACCATTAAGATGGGGAACTTAATCTGACTAACTACCCCCTCTCTGTGTCTCGTAAACTTGTAAACTTCTCCGATGTCTCCAAATCAGCATTATTCGAGTCCTTCAATGGAGGCAACTTCCCGGTGAATCTCCTTTGGACTCTCTCCAGCACAGTCACATCTTTCCTCATTTTTAATTACCTCCAGTAAACATTTAACTCCTCAACTGCCCCGCCAATCTAGCCCCCATTTTCACCACCATAAGCAAAAGCACTCAATATCACGCCCGCACACCCATCCGCCCACCATTTCTCCTATCTCCTCTCTCCCAATTCCGTCTGCTTGCCCACGACATATCAGCATGGAGGCAACCAATGGAGGCAACTTCCCGGTGAATCTCCTTTGCAATCTCTCCAGCACAGTCACACCTTTCCCCCTGTATTACCAAAATATAACGACCTCATTTTTAATTACCTCCAGTAGACATTTAACTCCTCAACTGTCCCGCCAATCAAGTCTCCATTTTCACTCAATATCACGCCCGCACACCCATCCGCCCACCATTTCTCCTACCTCCTCTCTCCCAATTGCATCTGCTTGCCCACGACATACCACAACTCTCGCCTCTACCTCGGGAGAAATTATCCGGGAAGGATTTCTGTTGTCCATCTTACGTGGTAGGGGGAGGGGGAAAGAAAACTCCGGGCAAGGTTTCAGTTGTCCGCCCGCCTGTGCCTGAGGCCGAGCGGCCTCTCCCCCGGTCCCGGGGCCGCGCTGCCCGAGTCTCCCCCCGACCCCCGGGGACTCTCTGATTCTCTGCTTCTCCCCCCAGTCTCCGTCACCCTGGATGTGGAAACAGCGCATGCGCTGCTCGAGGTGTCTGAGGATCGGAAGAGGGTGAGACTGACCGGGACCCGGAGGAGTCTCCCTGACACCGGGAAGAGGTTTACAGGCAGTCTGTGTGTGCTGGGATCGGAGGGATTTACATCGGGGAGACATTACTGGGAGGTGGAGGTGGCGGGGAGTGAGCGCTGGAGTCTGGGAGTCGCCGCAGAGTCTGTGGAGAGGAAGGGAGAGCTCACACTGACCCCGGAGACTGGAGTCTGGAGCATCTGGCGGGTGGATGACGTGTTTGTTGCATTCACCTCCCCTCCATCCCGTCTCCCCGCCCGTCCCATCCCCGGGAGGGTGGGAGTTTATCTCAGTTACGAGTCCGGGAAAGTTTCATTTTACGACGCGGACACCAAGTCCCATCTCCACACCTTCACCGGGAATAAATTCACGGAGAAACTTTATCCTTTCTTCGGGCTCTGGGATGAAAACCAGTGGCTGAGAATCTGCTCCGGTTCCGCTCCGTGTCAGTAATTAAGAAATTCTATCAATCCTTCACCAGCACCGGGAATATAGTTAAATCACCTCGGTTCTTTTAGATGTTAAACAAGTCTGTTCTGGGAATCGATGACCATAAAATTCCTAGACTGCCGCCTGTGATGATAATAATAATAATGATAATAAATAAATTCATTTAATTGTCCCACACCGTGGAAATTTACAGTGTTGCAGCAGCAAAGTGGATAACAGGAGACATTCATTATAAATAAAAATAAAGACGTATAAATTGTGATCAGTTTACTGTGTATTCCTTAACTGTTACTGTTGACTGGTCTGGTGGGAGCAGTGCTGTTTGTGCAGTCTCACAGCAGCGGGAAGGAAGGACCTCCGATATCTCTCCTTCACTTAAATATACCTGGACTATCTCCGACATCTCCCTCCTGTTTCTGGACCTCACCATCTCCATCACAGGAGACAGACTAGTGACTGACATTTACTATATACCCACCGACTCGCACAGCTATCTGGACTACATTTCTTCCCACCCGGTCCCCTGCAAAAAGTCTATCCCCTACTCCCAATTCCTCCGTCTACGCCGCATCTACACCCGGGATGAGGTGTTTCACACTAGGGCATCAGAGATGTCCTCGTTCTTCAGGAAACGGGGCTTCCGCTCCTCCACTATCGATGAGGCTTTCACTAGGGTCTCTTCTACATCCCGCAGCTCCGCTCTTGCTCCCCCTCCCCCCACTCGCAACAAGGACAGAATCCCCCTCGTTCTCACCTTCCACCCCACAGCCAGCGGATCCAACATATCATCCACCAACATTTCCGTCACCTACAATGGGACCCCACCACTGGCCATATCTTCCCATCCCCTCCCCTCTCTGCGTTCCGCAGAGACCGTCCCCTCTGTAACTCCCTGGTCCACTCGTCCCTTCCTACCCAAACCACCCCAACCCCAGGCACTTTCCCCTGCAACCGCACGAGATGCAACACCTGTCCCTTTACCTCCCCCCTCAACTCCATCCTAGGACCCAAACAGTCTTTCCAGGTGAGACAAAGGTTCACCTGCACCTCCTCCAACCTCATCTATTGCATCCGCTGCTCTAGATGTCAACTTATTTACATTGGCGAAATCAAGCGCAGGCTCGGCGATCGCTTCGCTGAACACCTGCGCTTGGTCCGCATTAACCAAACTGATCTCCCGGTGGCCGAGCACTTCAACTCCCCCTCCCATTCCCAGTCTGACCTTTCTGTCATGGGCCTCCTCCAGTGCCATAGTGGGGCCCACCGGAAATTGGACGAACAGCACCTCATATTTCGCCTGGGCAGTTTGCAGCCCAGTGGTATGAACGTCGACTTATAACCATATAACCATATAACCATAATAACAACTACAGCACGGAAACAGGCCCGTTCGGCCCTACCAGTCCACCCCGACCACTCTCTCTGACCTAGTCTCATCTACCTGCTCTCAGACTATAACCCTCTAATCCCCTCTTATCCATATACCTATCCAATTTACTCTTAAATAATAAAATCGAGCCTGCCTCCACCACTTCCACCGGAAGCCCATTCCATACAGCCACCACCCTCTGAGTAAAGAAGTTACCCCTCATGTTACCCCTAAACTTTTGTCCCTCAATTCTGAAGCTATGTCCCCTTGTTGGAATCTTCCCCACTCTCAAAGGGAAAAGCCTACCCACGTCAACTCTGTCCGTCCCTCTTAAAATTTTAAAAACCTCTATCAAGTCCCCCCCTCAACCTTCTACGCTCCAAAGAATAAAGGCCCAACCTGTTCAACCTCTCTCTGTAGCTTAAGTGCTGAAACCCAGGCAACATTCTAGTAAATCTCCTCTGTACCCTCTCCATTTTGTCGACATCCTTCCTATAATTTGGCCACCAGAACTGCACACCATACTCCAGATTCGGCATAACCAATGCCCTGTACAATTTTAACATTACATCTCCAACTTTAGATAGTCCCTCTGTCCCTCACTTCCCCTCCCCCTTCCCAGATCTCCCTCTATCTTCCTGTCTCCACCTATATCCTTCATTTGTCCCGCCCCCCTGACATCAGTCTGAAGAAGGGTCTCGACCTGAAACGTCACCCATTCCTTCTCTCCCGAGATGCTGCCTGACCTGCTGAGTTACTCCAGTATTTTGTGAAAAAATCGATTTGTACCAGCATCTGCAGTTATTTTCTTATATTATCTTGCAATACAATACAATATATCTTTGCAGTCATTGTACAGGGGTACAACGAGATTGGGAATGCGCCTCTCATACGATGAAATAATTTAATTAATTTAAACAACAACCGCCCAACGAGACAAATTGTAACAGTTTTAAAACAGAATAAAGTGCAAGTAGATCTGTGCCGGTTCACTGTGCGATGTGACCATCCGGCTTAGCAGGGCCGGTTCATAGCAGCTCTGGCCCTGGGGATGAAGCTGTTCCTGAGTCTGGAGGTGCGGGCGTAGAAGGCCTTGTATCGTCTGCCCGATGGTAGAAGTTCGAACAGACTTTTGCAGGGGTGTGAAGAGTCTTTGTGGATGCTGGTGGCTTTTCTGAGGCATCGTATGTTGTAGATGCCCTCCAAGGCTGGTAGCTGTGTTCCGATGGTCCTCTGAGCACTATGGACTACTCGCTGAAGAGCTTTCCTTTCTGCCTCCGTGCAGCTGAGGTACCACACAGGGATGCCATGTGTTAGGATGCTCTCTATGGTGCAGCGGTAGAATGTCATCAGCAGCTGTTGGGGTAGACCAGACGTCCTCAGTGTTCTTAGGTAAAGACTGCACATGATTACAATCGAGCAATTCACAGTGCACACGTAAACGATAAAGGGAATAACGTTTAGTGGAAGATAAAGTCCAGTAAAGTCCGATTAAAGATAGTCCGAGGGTCTCCAAAGAGGCAAATGGTCGTTCAGGGCCGCTTTCCAGTTGGTGAGAGGCTGGTTCAGTTGCAGATGAACATGATAATGGAATAACCATTTAGTCCAAGTTAAAGCCAACAAAGTCCGATCAAGTGTAGGAAATAAAAACTGCAGATGCTGTTTTAAATCGAATGTAAACACAAAATGCTAGAGTAACTCAGCGGGTCAGGCAGCATCTTGGGAGAGAAGGAATGGGTGACGTTTCGGGTCGAGACCCTTCTTCAGATTGGATCAAGTCCGATCAAGGATCGTCCGAGCGTCACCAATGAGATAGGGCAGTAGTTCAGCGCGGCTTTCGATCTGAAAGGATAATTAACGCTAATATCAAAAGCATTTATTATCCCAAGTTAAAGAGGAAATCGGAGCTCGGTGTCTTTGTAGTCACAAGAGACTGCAGATGCTGGAATCTTCAACAAAAGACAAAGTGCTGGAGTAACTCAGTGAGTCAGACAGCGTCTGTAGAGGGAACTGGACAGACGAGGTTTCAGATTGCGACCCTTCTTCAGCTTGTCCGCCTCCTTGTTTCTTTCGCCTTTTCCTCGTCCTCCTAGATTGCGTTCTTGTCACCGGCGCTGCTCTCCGGACGGTGTCCAAATCTGCTCGTTCTCTCGACCTAAGCCCCCGACCACGACCCCTCCCCCTCACCACCTCGCCCCGCTACGCCCCGGTAACTGTCCAACAACCAATAAGAAAGGCAATGGGATGTTGCCTTCATTACGAGAGGATTTGAGTTGAGCAAGGAGGTCCTGCTGCAGTTGTACAGGGCCCTGGCGAGACCACACCTGGAGGAGTATTGTGTGCAAGTTTGGTCTCCTAATTTGAGGAAGGACATTATTGCTATTGCCAGAGTGCTGCGTAGGTTCACCAGGTTAATTTCCGGGATGGCGGGACAGACGTATGATGAAAGACTGGGACTTATGATGAAAGACTGGGACTTCCGGTTGAACGAGCCACGAGATGGCAGATTAGGGTAAGAGCTCCCGACATTTTGAGTTAATATTTACCCACTACAACTCGAATATTTCCAAAACTTTTGTGGCAGTTTCGTAAATATTGTGGGTCAGGATTATGCCTAGAGGAAAGAGTAAAAAGTCGACGCGGATGGAGTTTTTCGACGGTGAGGGGGAGGGGGCCTAGCCGAGCCTCCTCGGCTAGCAGTGCAAGGGAGGACGATGATAAGCAAATGCACCCAGATAAGGAACGAGAGAGAGCGGACCTCAGCCTCATATTGAAAGAGTTGAGAGAGTTTAGAAAGGACAATAGTGAGCAGCTGAACGGAATTCGGGAAGAAATTACTAAGACGAACACCAGAATCGGGGAGGCAGAAGAGAGGATTGACGCGGCTGAAAACAGGCTACAGGTGGCAGAGGACGTGGTGACGGAGTTGCTGCAACTCCAAATATACCTAGATGCCAAATTGACGGATATAGAGAGCCGCTCCAGACGTGAAAATATCCGAATTCATGGAGTTAAAGAGGGAGCAGAGGAGAACTCCCCGTCAATGGTGGATTTTGTGGAAAGTTTGTTGAGGGAAGGACTGGGGCTTCCGGCCGCCTTTAAACTATGGGTAGAGAGAGCGCACCGATCTCTGATGTCGAAGCCACCCGGGGATGCCCGACCGAGGTCCATGGTGGCCAAGTTGTCAAGTTACAGGATGAAAGAGGAGCTGCTTGGACTGGCCTGGCAGAATAGAGGATTTCAATACCTCGAGAAGAGAGTTAACCTGGATCACGATTATGCGCCAGATGTGTTAAAAAAACGGAGGGAATACACTGAAGCGAAAAGAATCCTGAAGGAGAAGAAAATCAGATTTCAAACTCCATTTCCGGCCAAGTTAAGAGTTTTCTACCAGGAGGGAACAGTGGTATATGGATCGGCGGAGGAGGCGACGGAGGATATGGCGAAGAGGGGACTCCCAGTGTCGGTCATCAAACACCCGGAGTCCCTTTTGGAGCGGATCCAGCATCTCATGTGGCGTAGTGCCGGGAGACCGGGGAACCGGGAGAGAACGGTCAGGAAAGTGGATTTCAAGGAAAAGTTACAGGCTTTTAGACGCCAGGACTCGGGAAAATGACTGAACCGAAAGGTTCGAACGGCAGAGGTGACCAATGGAAGCGGGTGAGTCGAGTTTTGATGTTGGGGAGTTTCAGGACCCGTCTCCCATCGGAGGACAGACTTTAAGGCCTTGTTTTTACTCGTTACATTAAACGAGCATGGTATAGGCTATGAACACGGATATTACGTATATGTCGGGTGGACTCTTCTAACCGGGTAGCCGGATAGATGGACAGCTTTGGAACGGAAGAGCCACCGTTAGAAGACGGCCCTCTCCCACCTGTCAGGGGGAGAGGCAACATCTCAAAGCCCTCTCACCATCAGGGCTTTAATAGGATCAAAATCAGGACCCCACAGTTGGAAGTCCGTTTATTTACTTTAGTGTTATTATTGTGTTTTTGTCCTGTAGTTGTTTTTTGGAGGCTGTTTCGTGAATGGATACTGGAGCTGGTATGGTTTATATACTTTTATTTCTTCTACTTATTGGACACTAAATGCAAGCAGTTAAAATAGTAACTTATAATGTGAATGGCCTTATCAATCCTATTAAGAGAAGCAAGATATTAACCAAAATAAAGAGAGATAGAGTCGAGGTGGCCTTTCTACAAGAAACACCTGTCTGAAACAGAGCATGCTAAACTAAAACGACTGGGCCTTAAACATCAGTACTCCTCATCATATAGTGCTGGTCATAGGAGGGGGGTGGCAATATTAATCTCTAGCAATATAAGTTTTGATCCCACCTTTGAAAAGAGAGATCCAGAGGGGAGATATATCTTCATGAGAGGTAATTTAGGCGGCTCATTGGTTACTCTGTTAAATATTTACGCTCCTCCCAACTCGGATTGGAAATTTTTTAAACAAGTGTTTGATTTGATAATATCTGAAACCCAGGGTGTATTAATCTGTGGGGGGGGATCTTAATGTTAGATTAAATCCTAAACTGGACTCTTCAAATGTTCATATAGCTCAGCCGAAATTGATAAATTAAAAAATTAATTTGGCAATGAATGATATTGGATTAATTGATGTATGGAGAGAACTAAATTTGTCAAAACGAGACTACACATATTTTTCTAATCCACATTTGGCATATTCTCGGATTGATTATTTTCTTACCTTTGGAAAAGACCTTCATAGGGTTGTAAGCTGCGAGGTGGGGAGCATGGACCTTTCAGATCATAGTCCTGTGTATTTAAAACTACTTCTTGATCGGTATCAAAGAGACACTTTATGGAGATTAAATACATATGTAATGACTCATATGAAAGAACAGACTAAGAACGATATTACAGAGTATCTGGAACTAAATGACAATGACGAAGTTTCACCTCTGATACTGTGGGATGCATGTAAAGCGGTGCTTCGGGGCAAGATAATAGGATACAGTGCTCACATAAAGAAAGCTAGACATGAAAAGTTAGATCGGCTGCAAGTGGAACTGAAACAACTGGAACAAAACCATAAGGATACAAATGATCAAAAAATCCGAGAACTACTTGTGAAGAAGAAGAATGAAATAAATGATATTTATACAAAAGATATAGAAAAAAAGTTGATTTTTGTAAAACAGAAATATTATGATGGGGGAGGAAAAGCCAGTAAATTATTAGTCAATAAACTAAAAAAACAACAGGCAGAGAACACAATTCATAAAATAAAACACCCTGTAACTAATTTTAGACACTATAAATTGAAGGAAATACAAAATTGTTTTGATATATATTTCAAAAGATTATATTTACAACCTCAAATCAGTGGGGAGAAAATGGAGGATTTCTTTAATGAGATTCATTTGCCAAAATTGACCAGTGAACAGAGTAAGTCCCTTGTAGCTGAAATAACAGAGAAAGAAGTTAGGTCTGCTATAGTACATCTTAAACCAAATAAGGCCCCGGGCCCAGACGGGTTCCCTTCAGAATGGTACCGGGTAATGGTGGACTCATTGGTCCCTACGTTACAACGCACTTTCAATTGGGTTCTCAAAGAGAACATAATACCCTCCTCCTGGAAGGAGGCAGTAATCTCATTGATTCCGAAAGAGGGAAAAGATAAATCTGTATGCAGTAATTTTAGGCCAGTGAGCGTACTCAATCAGGATTACAAAATTTTTACTCACATACTAGCCAAACGATTAGAGTGTTTGCTACCACAAATTATTAGCCTGGATCAGACAGGGTTTGTTCGAGGGAGACAAACCCAAGACAACATTAGAAGGACATTGCACATAATTGACCACATAACAAAATTTAACTTAGAAGCAGTCCTAGTGGGGTTAGATGCTGAAAAAGCTTTTGATTGTGTAAATTGGTCTTTTTTGCTTAGATATGGGAAAGGGAAGGTAATCTGGTTCTAACGGAAGAAACCTGGGAGAGCTTATGTGAGATACACGTTACTTCCTCTGGACTTTAACACTGACTTTGTGGCGACTCCCAAGGGTTGGGCCATGTCACTATCGAACCCCTCGGCAGGGGAATGGACCAGTCCGTGGCGGCCATCAGCTACAGGGATAAAGGGCAGGGGTTTAGAAATGTAGAAACATAGAAAATAGGTGCAGGAGTAGGCCATTCGGCCCTTCGAGCCTGCACCGCCATTCAATATGATCATGGCTGATCATTCAGCTCAGTATCCTGTACCTGCCTTCTCTCCATACCCCCTGATCCCTTTAGCCACAAGGGCCATATCTAACTCCCTCTTAAATATAGCCAATGAACTGGCCTCATCTACCTTCTGTGGCAGAGAATTCCACAGATTCACCACTCCCTGTGTGAAAAAAAACTTTCTCATCTCGGTCCTAAAAGACTTCCCCCTTATCCTTAAACTGTGACCCCCCCTTGTTCTGGACTTCCCCAACATCGGGAACAATCTTCCTGCATCGTTTAGGTGCGATCGTTCTCTTCCAGACCCGACTGGACAAGAGAACAAGGCCTAATACAATATAATACAATACAATCTATCTTTATTGTCATTGTACAGGGGTACAACGAGATTGGGAATGCGCCTCCCATTCGATGCAATAAATTAATTAGCTAATCAGTATGAATTTAAACAACCCAATGAAACAAATTAGAACAGTTTTAAAACAGAATAAAGTTCAAGTAGATCTGTGCCGGTTCGCTGTGCGATAATGGACAATAGACAATAGACAATAGGTGCAGGAGTAGGCCATTCAGCCCTTCGAGCCAGCACCGCCATTCAATGCGATCATGGCTGATCACTCTCAATCAGTACCCCGTTCCTGCCTTCTCCCCATACCCCCTCACTCCGCTATCCTTAAGAGTTCTATCCAGCTCTCTCTTGAAAGCATCTAACGAACTGGCCTCCACTGCCTTCTGAGGCAGAGAATTCCACACCTTCACCACTCTCTGACTGAAAAAGTTCTTCCTCATCTCCGTTCTAAATGGCCTACCCCTTATTCTTAAACTGTGGCCCCTTGTTCTGGACTCCCCCAACATTGGGAACATGTTTCCTGCCTGCTATGGCCCTGGGGATGAAGCTGTTCCTGAGTCTGGAGGTGCGGGCGTAGAAGGCCTTGTATCGTCTGCCCGATGGTCGAAGTTCGAACAGGTTGTTGCAGGGGTGTGAGGTGTCTTTGTGGATGCTGGTTGCTTTTCTGAGGCATCGTGTGTTGTAGATGCCCTCCAAGGCTGGTAGCTGTGTTCCGATAGACCCGCCGAAACACTTCATTTCGGGCTCCTCGCCTTCATTTCGGGCTTATCGACGCGCCACATTGGTGACCCCGACGCTCCATTGGTGTCGTAATGGAGTAAAAACGCAGAGCCACCCCTCCGTCCGCCTCACAGGCCGACCAGGCCCTGTCTCTCGACGCGGTCTCCCGTCAAACTACTGATGTTCTGGACCACCCGGCCTCCGGTCTGGTTTCAGCAGGCGGAGGCTCAATTTCACCTGCGGGGCATCACGGTGGACGACACCCGCTATTTCTACCGCCGGCACCTGCATCCCTCCTGCACGTGGACATTGTGGGGCCTCTCCCGCGGTCCCGGGGCATCACCCACCTCCTCACGGTGGTGGACAGCTCCACACGGTGGCCGGAGGCCATACCGCTGGCCGACACATCCACAGCTACATGCGCTCGTGTGTTATCCGCGCACTGGATTGCTCGCTTTGGGGTGCCGGTGGTCATCTCGTCAGACCGGAGGAGGCCACAGTTCACCTCTCAACTGTGGGCGGCCATGGCTCACCTGTTGGGCGTGCGGCTGCACCACACCACGGCCTATCACCCGCAGGCAAACGGCCTGGTGGAGAGGTTCCTCCGGCAGCTGAAGGCGCGACTCTCCGGCC
Organism: Rhinoraja longicauda; assembly: GCF_053455715.1. NCBI lineage: Eukaryota > Metazoa > Chordata > Chondrichthyes > Rajiformes > Arhynchobatidae > Rhinoraja > Rhinoraja longicauda. The sequence continues at coordinate 8,627,971 of NC_135971.1, read as the reverse complement.
CGGACTGGATGGTCGCACTGCCGTGGGTCTGGCTGGGAATCCGGAGGACCTGTCCTCATCTTCGGCGGAGCTGGTGTACTGGTCGCCGCTCACGGTGCCCGGGGAGTTCGTGCCCTCGGCGCCAGGGCAGCAGGGACCGCCCTCATCCGCCCTACAGCGCCTTCGCGAGTTGGCAAGCTCGCACCCGTGCCGACATCCCGCCATGGGGCATTCCGCCCACACGGGCTATCGGCCCTCCGGGTTTGCCCCTATGCTTTCCAGCGCCGTGACGCGCACCGGGCGCCGCTCCAGAGGCCGTATCGGGGCCCGTACCGGGTGCTGGAGCACGGGCAGACAACCTGTGTGCTGGACATGGGGGGGTCGTGTCGACTGACCGCGTAAAGCGGGCACATTTGGACATTGACCAGCCTGGGCTGATTGCCCAGCCTCGGCCGCGAGGTCGCCCCCCTTCGCGGCTCCCTCAACCTGTGCCTCCGCCGGCCGACATCCGTACGCGGTCCGGTCGGGTTCTGCGCCCGCCGGTGCGTTTGGTGCCTCCTGTTCTGTGGGGGAGGAGGGGGGGGCTCCCAAGGATCGGGCCATATCACTATCGAACACCTCGGTACGGGAAGGGACCAGTCCGGGAGCGGCCCTTAGCGACAGGGATAAAGGCCAGGGGGTTTAGGGCGCGATCGTTCCCTTGCAGACCCGACTGGACAAGAGAACAACAGCTAATAAAGTCCCTCCCGAAACACCTGGCTCCTCGCCTTCATTTCGGGCTTGTCGACGCGCCACAACTTCCAATATTTTCTGCACCTTCCCATTGCCAACGTTCATCCTTATTCTTCTCACTCCATGTAATTTCTAGCTCCGTTCGTCCTTCCAATCTACACCTCGAAGGTATCACAAAATGCTGGAGTAACTCAGCAGGTCAGGCAGCATCTCAGGAGAGAAGGAATGGGTGATGTTTCGGGTCGAGACCCCACTACAGACTGAAGAAGGGTCTCAACCCAAAAGGTCACCCATTCCTTCTCTCCTGAGATGCTGCCTGACCTGCTGAGTTACTCCAGCATTTTGTGATACCTTCGATTTGTCCCAGCATCTGCAGTTATTTTCCTATTTACACCTGGTCAGTCGGACCTATACCGCCCTCACCCGGATAAAATTAGCGCCACTTCATTATACCACAGACGGGCATTAGAATCAGGGGGAGCCCGGAGCTCAGGTCCCGCCGCCCGCGGCCGCTGCCGAACCCGCTGGAAGGGCGATTGTTTCAATCTTTATATTTTCACAAAAGTAATTTCTGTTCCGTTGCCGGACGCGGTCAACGCGTTAAAATGAACGGATCGACAGCTCTGATTTCTGTAGCAGTTTATTTCTCTCTTCCCACATTTACATTCCCCCTGGTTTTATTTCCGCGCTCACTGGTGTTTTTACGACGCGGAATTTGGGGATTAAATGGGAGCCGTTCAGCGCCGACCTGTTGTCCACCGGGTTTCTGCCCCACAGCCCCTGAGCCCCGCTCCTGACGCCGGTCCCGGGACCCGACCCCCTTCACACACCCGGAGCGGAACCGGAGCAGATTCTCAGGCACTGGTTTCCAACCCACGTCCAGAAAAAAGGATACAGTTTCTCCGTGAATTTATTTCCAGTGAAGGTGTGGAGATGGGACTTGGTGTCCGCGTCGTAAAATGAAACTGTCCCGGACTCGTAACTGAGATAAACTCCCACCCTCCCGGGGATGGGCCGGACGGGGAGACGGGATGGAGGGGAGGTGCCTACATTAACGTCGTTACCATCTCGCCTGATGTTCCAGACTCCAGTCTCTGGGGTCAGGACGCCCGCACCCTTCCTGTCTACAGACTCTGCGGCGACTCCCAGACTACAGCCCTGATTTGACCCGATCCCCACCTCCCAGTAATATCTCCCCGATGTGAATCCTTCCGATCCCAGGACGCACATATTTTGCATAAACCTCTTCCCGGTGTCAGGGAGTCTTCGCCTGCCACCGACATATTGCATGCTCTTACGATCATCAGACACGTGGAGCTGCCAATGCGCTGTTTCCACATCCAGGGCGACGGAGACTGGGGGGAGAAGCAGAGAATCAGAGAGTTCCCGGGGGGGGGGTCGGGAGACTCGGCCTCGGACACAAACGGTCGGCCAACTGAAAGATTGCGCGGGGTTTTAACGTCGAGTGGAGAAGAAAGCCCTTTTCCGACGTGGTGGAGTTGCATTTGTGCAGAGGTGGGAGAAGACGATGGGGACAGCGAGATGTGGTGACGCCCTCAGAGCAACAGAGCCCGGTTCTTGGTTCTTTGTTCCTCCGAAATATTCCAAACGGAATTTATACTGGAGGTGGCGGGGTATGGACTTAAGGTAGAAGGGCCTCTTGGAGAAGAAGAGCTGCCTTAAATTTAGTTGTGTCTGGTTGAGTAACTACAGTAGGGTGAAGACTATTCCATGCTTTAATTGTGCGAGGGAAGAATGAATTGCTATACTCATCTGTCTTGGTAGCTGGTATCTCAAATTGAAGAAAGCCAATGGAATGTTGGCCTTCATAACAAGGGGAGTTAAGTATAGGAGCAAAGAGGTCCTCCTGCAGTTGTACTGGGCCCAAGTGAAACCGCACCTGGGGTACTATGTGCAGTTGTGGTCTCCAAATTTGAGGAAGAATATTCTTGCTATTGAGGGCGTGCAGCAAAGGTTTACTAGGTTAATTCCTGGAATGGCGGGACTGTCCTATGTTGAAAGACTGGAGCGGCTAGGCTTGTATACACCGGAATTTAGAAGGATGAGAGGGAATCTTATCGAAACATATAAGATTGTTAAGGGGTTGGACACGTTAGAGGCAGGAAACATGTTCCCAATGTTGGGGGAGTCCAGAACCAGGGGCCACAGTTTAAGAATAAGGGGTAGGCCATTTAGAACGGAGACGAGGAAAAACTCTTTCAGTCATAAAGTTGTTAATCCGTGGAATTCTCAGCCTCAGAAGGCAGTGGAGGCCAATTCTCTCAATGCATTCAAGAGAGAGCTAGATAGAGCTCTTAAGGATAGCGGAGTCAGGGGTTATGGGGAGAAGGCAGGAACAGGGTACTGATTGAGAATGATCTGCCATGATCACATTGAATGATGGTGCTGGCTCGAAGGGCCGAAAGGCCAACACCTGCACCTATTGTCTATTGAATCGAATGCCCTCGTCTACACCCGATGGGTTTGTGTTTGGTGTAGATGTGGTAATCTATGTCGAGCCGACCATAAAACATTATGTAAAAACAGGTCAAACGGTGGGCTTTACGTCTGTCTTGGAGAGTGTTCCCCCCCAATGAATTTAGAAGTTCGGTAACACTCGCTTCTCTCTCATAGGTATTTGTAACAAAACGAGCTGCCTGTACCTTTGGACACGTTCGATGGAAGAAATGTTTTTATTTGTGTATGGGTCCCATGCTATTCACGTTGTTCCCTTTATCACGCATCTGTTCATTAGTGCTGCTCGATTGTAATCGTGTATTGTCTTTCTGCCGACTGGTTGGCACACAACATAGGCTTTTCATTGTACCTCGGTGAGCCCGGTGATGGGGGACAATGAGCCATATTCGGATGAAGTGGAAGGAACTGAGTGGGATAGAAAGACGAGGAGGAGGAGTTTCGGGATTGCGGGAAGGAGAATCAGGGATGGGAATAATGGACTGCGTTGACTACAAATTGGCATCAAGAACTCCAACAACATCAAACCAGCATTCGGATCGAGCGGATGTGGAGTGGATGTTTACCTAGCAGGACAGTCTGGGATTAGAGCCGAAAGCTTCGGAATAAAAGGACAAATATTTCTAATGTCTTCAGTCACAGGGTGGCGAATCTGTGGAATTCATGGAAGCAAAAAGCTGTGGAGGCCAAATCGATGGATATTTTTAAGGCAGAGAACGACAAAGTCTTGATTAGTAACTTAGTCCTGATAAGGCGTGGAAAAAGGACCTTCGGCTCAACTTGCCCATAGCATCCGCCATGTCCCAGCTACACCAGTCCCACCTGCCTGCGTTTGACCCATATCCTTCCAAACCTGTCCTATCCATCTACCTGTCTAACTTTCTTGAACGTTAGGATAGTCCGTGCACCAACTACCTCCTCTGGCAACCCGTTCCATACACCCACCACTCTTTGTTAGGACACAATAGACAATAGGTGCAGGAGTAGGCCATTTGGCCCTTCAAGCCAGCACCGCCATTCAATGTGATCATGGCTGATCATTCTCAATCAGTACCCCGTTCCTGCCTTCTCCCCATACCCCCTGACTCCGCTATTCTTAAGAGCTCTATCTACCTCTCTCTTGAATGCATTCAGAGAATTGGCCTCCACTGCTTTCTGGGGCAGAGAATTCCACAGGTTCACAACTCTATGACTGAAAAAGTTTTTCCTCATCTCCGTTTCTAAAGGACCTACCCCTTATTCTTAAACTGTGGCCCCTGGTTCTGGACTCCCCCAACATTGGGAACATGTTTCCTGCCTCTAATGTGTCCAACCCCTTAATAATCTTATACGTTTTGATAAGATCCCCACTCATCCTTCTAAATTCCAGTGTATATAAGCCTAGTCGCTCCAGTCTTTCAACATATGACAGTCCCGCCATTCCGGGATTTAACCTAGTAAACCTACGCTGCACGCCCTCAATAGCAAGAATATCCTTCCTCAAATATGGATACTGCACACAGTACTCCAGGTGCGGTCTCACTAGGGCCCTGTACAACTGCAGAAGGACCTTTTGCTCCTATATTCAACTCCCCTTGTTATGAAGGCCAACATTCCATTGGCTTTCTTCACTGCCTGCTGTACCCGCATGCTTCCTTTCAGTGACTGATGCACTAGAACACCCAGATATCGTTGTACATCCCCTTTTCCTAACTCAGATTCCTATTAAGTCCTTACCCCCTCATCTTAACCCGATGTCCTCTGGTCGCCGATTCACTCACTTTGTTTGTTGTTAAACAGGTTTCAAAAATGCAGTCAACGCTGCCGCAATCTCTTCGCTTGCCACGCCCAATATCCTGGAATATGTTGCAACAGACATGGCGAAATACCACTTGGGCATCTTACAACTCAGCGGTATGAATATTAATCTCAATAACTTCAAATAACCCTTGCGTAGGAAGGAACTGCAGATGCTGGTTTAAACCGAAGATAGACAGAAAATATTGGATTAGCTCAGCGTGAAAGGCGGCCTCTCTGGATAGAAGAAATGGGTGAGGATTCGGGTCGAGACCCTTCTTCAGACTGAAGTCAGGGGAGAGGGAGATACAGATATAAGGTAGTGTAAGGTGTGAAAACGAGACAAAGGGGTTGGAGATCAACGAATATGTGGAATCAAAGCAAACAGAGACGAAATGTAATCGGAGACAGTCAGACTGGTTGGAGAACTGGGAAGGGGGAGGGATGGAGAGAGAGGGAAAGCAAGGGTTACTTGAATTTAGCGAAGTCAATATTCATACCGCTGGGGTGTGAAATAGGATGTGCTGTTTCTCCAAACCCTCACTCTGACAGTGGAGGAGGCCCAGGACAGAAAGGTCAGAGTAGAAATGGGAGGGGGAGCTAAAGTGTTTAGCAACTGGGAGATCAGGTAGGCTGAGGCGGACTGAAGAAGGGTTTCGACCCGAAACGTCAGACATTCCTTCTGTCCAGTGATGCTGCCTGTCCCGCGAGTTACTCCAGCATTGTGTGTATATCTTCGGTTTAAAGCAGCATCTGTAGTTCCTTCCTCCACATCAGTTCAGATATTGAACCTTTGTTACCACCGTACACTATCCGTACTCTATTGCCTCGTCAGTCTAGGATAATCTCTCTCAATGCAGTTGCGACATTTTCTATCATCAGTGGCACAGTTCTTTAACATCCCTCCCTATCACATCGGAAACACCTGGATCCTGATTCTTTGAGCTATCTGTCCTTCGCCTCTTATCAACCATGTCTTTGCAATGCCTTCAACATCAGAGATCCCTTTAGTAATCGTGACCATACATTCACCCGCTTCACTGCATTGAAATCAGTAGCTTTTAGCAGATCAACCCCATTGTGTTCATGAAACCGGCCTTGCGTGTCCGTACTTTCAAATGCATTTGATCCACTCTCCACATTGTCCTCAATCTCCCCCTTGCTGACCTACAAGGTTCCTTGGCGAGTAGGGCTGAAGACAATTCGAAAGTGTGTTATACATACGTTGAATCAAGAGGGTATCAATGGAGAGAGGGTTACACCTGTTGGACAAAGGAAGTAATTCGTGTCTGAAGTGCCTCACCAGTCCGGTATTAAAGGTATCACAAAATGCTGGAGTAACTCAGCGGGTCAGGCAGCATCTCTGGAGAGAAGGAATGGGTGACGTTTCGGGTCGAGACCCTTCTTCAGACTGATGATTCCTTTCCCCTGCAACCGCAGGAGATGCAACACCTGTCCCTTTACCTCCCCCCTCAACTCCATCCAAGGACCCAAACAGTCTTTCCAGGTGAGAGAGAGGTTCACCTGCACCTCCTCCAATCGCATCTATTGTATCCGCTGCTTTAGATGTCAACTTCTTTACATCGACGAAACCAAACGCAGGCTCGGCAATCGTTTCGCTCAACACCTTCGCTCAGTCCGCCATAACCAACCTGATGTCCCGGTGGCTGAGCACTTCAACACCCCTTCCCACTCTCAGTCTGACCTTTCTGTCATGGGCCTCCTCCAGTGCAATATTGAGGCCCACCGGAAATTGGAGGAACAGCACCTCATATTTCGCATGGGCAGCATGCAGCCCAGCGGTATGAACATTGACCGCTGTCCCTCTGTCCCTCTCTTCCCCTCCCCCTTCCCAGTTCTCCCTCTAACTTCCTGTCTCCACCATTATCCTTCCTTTGTCCCGCCGCCCCTGACATCAGTCTGAAGAAGGGTCTTGACCCGAAACGTCACCCATTCCTTCTCTCCTGAGATGCTGCCTGACCCGCTGAGTTACTCCTGCATTTTGTGAACAAATACCTTTGATTCCGGTAGTAAATAGACCCTTTACATATAACTGATACTTCAATATCTCCAATGGGCTTTTTTTTTAGGTTTTACCTCTTGTAATGCCATCGGGCACTTCCATGAACACCGTGTTCAACAAAAATGGGTGATCGAACCTTTCAACGGCCAGGGCACCCTCTGCTACTGACAGCGCCAGGGCTTCATCACTCACACTGCATTAATTAAACAACCAGTTAGAAGACCAACGTCCAATGTTTCCTGAGTTATATTACAAAAACAACACAGCGAGCCTCACCTCCTCTTCCGAAGAGTTTCCTCCTGAAATACATAACAACAGAAAGACCAATTAATTTCCACATCGTGACAGCAGGAAGTTCAGCCAAATTGTTACAATTTGCCAACAGATCCCGGCTTCCACTGCTGGTGTAGGTTCTTGACCCAGAACATCTACCAACCTTTACCCCCACCTCTTTGTATTCACTGGAGTTTAGAAGAATGAGAGGGGATCTTATAGAAACATGTAAAATTATAAAAGGACTGGACAAGCTTGATGCAGGAAAAATGTTCCCAATGTTGGGTGAGTCCAGAACCAGGGGCCACAGTCTCAGAATAAAGGGGAGGCCATTTAATACTGAGGTGAGAAGAACTTTTTCACCCAGAGAGTTGTGAATTTGTGGAATTCTCTGCTTTTGCAGTTGCAGCTCCTGGACTGTGGAACAGCATCCCTCTCCCCATTAGAAATGTCCCCCTCCATCGACTCCTTTAAGTCCAGGCTCAAAACCTATTCCTACTCCCTAGCGTTTGAGGCCCTCTGAGGGGGCGCTGTGAACTGTTTATGTATGTGCTGTTATCTTTGTGTGCCATTGTATGTTCGTTTCTTAGTACCTGAACTGATGTGCGGCACTTTGGTCAATGTGGGTTCTTTTTAAATGTGCTATACAAATAAAATTGAATTGACTTGACTTGACCGAGGGCAGTAGAAGCCAAATCACTGGATGGATTTAAGAGAGAGTTTGATAGAGCTCTGGGGGTTAGTGGAATCAAGGGATATGGGGAGAAGGTAGGCACGGGTTATTGATTGTGGACAATCAGCCATGATCACAATGAATGGCGGTGCTGGCTCGAAAGGCTGAATGGCCTCCTCCTGCACATATTTTCCATGTTTCTATGCTTGCAAAAGTTATTTCGCCAGCTTGTGAGGAGATATTACGTGAGTCTGCGTGAGAATTAGGCCCAGTTAACATGGAAAAATATTACTAGCTCAGTGTCATACCTGCTGATCCAGAGTAGAGTGCAGCTGTGCTTGTGTAAGGAAAGCAGTAACTATGGCCCTGGAACAAACGCACCATTTATTCAGAGACACAAGACATGGCGGATTCGGGAGCAGGCATGTACCGATGATGCTTCGGTACCGGAGCCTTCTTGTGTCTTGTGGAGTAGAGGGGGTAGAGCTGGAAAAGAGGGGCAAGGGGAAGGACTCAGGGCATGTCTTGGCAATTGACAGGTGGATTCGGCTGAGGAAGGACGTTGGTGAGATGGGCGGAGATATCCACCGCCGTGGAGATGGGGACAAAGATGGCCTCAGGATTGGAATATGTTCAGGATGAAAGATGGTGAATAGAACAAAATGCTTGTCAAAATTACCGTTGGAATCACTCCCATTCTTGACTGAAATGGCACAGAGGAGGCTGAGGGTGGGTAATGACTGGATCAAGGGAACATTGAAAATATGGTCAGAAGTAGGAAAGAAATTAAAACTGGCGAATTCCATTTGTACGGCCCCTAAAATAGCGATAAACCCAGATTTTTTACCATCTACTATGGACTCAGGGTATAACAATTGGTCAAACAAGGGGTTATTATATATCGCACAAGTGTTTAATGGACAGATCATGAAGTCATTCGAACAACTTGCACAGGAATTTAATCTACCAGCTCATGACTTTTTTATAAATTCCTACAACTACGACATTACCTTCAGAAACATAAGGAATGGGAGAATATTTGTAAAAAACCATCCAAATTAGAGGAACTGTTACGTATAAGAAAATAACTGCAGATGCCGGTACAAATCGAAGGTATTTATTCACAAAATGCTGCAGTAACTCAGCAGGTCGGGCAGCATCTCAGGAGAGAAGGAATGGGTGACGTTTCGGGTCGAGACCCTTCTTCAGACCGATGTCACGGGGGGGCGGGACAAAGGAAGGATGTAGGTGGAGACAGGAAGATAGAGGGAGATCTGGGAAGGAGGAGGGGAAGGGAGGGACAGAGGAACTATTTAAAGTTGGAGAAGTCGATGTTCATACAACTGGGCTGCAAGCTGCCCAGGTGAAATATGAGGCGCTGTTCCTCCAATTTCCGGTGGGCCTTACTATGGCACTGGAGGAGGCCCATGACAGAAAGGTCAGACTGGGAATGGGACGGGGAGTTGAAATGCTCGGCCACCGGGAGATCAGTTTGGTCAATGCGGACCGAGCACAGGTGTTGAGCGAAGCGATCGCCGAGCCTGCGCTTGGTTTCGCCGATGTGAATAAGTTGACATCTGAGCAGCGGAAGCAATAGATGAGGTTGGAGGAGGTGCAGGTGAACCTTTGTCTCACCTGGAAAGACTGTTTGGGGCCTTGGATAGAGTTGAGGGGGGAGGTAAAGGGACAGGTGTTGCATCTCCTGCAGTTGCAGGGGAAAGTGCCCGGGGACGAGGTGGTTTGGTTAGGAAGGGACGAGTGGACCAGGGAGTTACGGAGGGAACGGTCTCTGCGGAACGCAGAAAGGGGAGGGGATGGGAAGATATGGCCAGTGGTGGGGTCCCGTTGTAAGTGACGGAAATGTTGGCGGATGATTTGTTGGATCCGCTGGCTGGTGGGGTGGAAGGTGAGGACGAGGGGGATTCTGTCCTTGTTGCGAGTTGGCGGAGGGGGAGCAAGAGCGGAGCTGCGGGATGTAGAAGAGACCCTAGTGAGAGCTTCATCTATAATGGAAGAGGGGAAGCCCCGTTTCCTGAAGAATGAGGACATCTCTGACGCCCTAGTGTGAAACACCTCACCCCGGGCGCAGATGCGGCGTAGACGGAGGAATTGGGGGTAGGGGATAGACTTTATACAGGGGACCGGGTGGGAAGAGGAACTGTTAATGTCATTTTCAGAGGAAGAGACAAAAAAAGGAGTTATATCAAAAATGTATAAAATAATACAACATGAATCAAATAACAATATGGATGTCAAAGAAAAATGGGGGTTGAAAAATGGGAGGAATCATTCAAAGGAGGACATAAATTAACCAACAGTCCAACATGGAGGGAATTTGATTGGAAGGTGAAAATGCGGTATTTTAACACTCCATCTATAACATCAAAATATAGTAACACATCTGAGCTATGTTGGAGGGACTGTGGAATGGTGGGGGTCTTCACACATATATTTTGGGATTGCCCAAAGCTCTTGGAGTTCTGGAAGAGTGTTCAAAAGGAGATTGAACAGATGTTGGCCATTAATTTCACTTTAGATCCAGCACTCTGTATACTGGCTATACTCCCTGACAATATGAAAGATGGAGAGTTAATTTATCCACTGAGAATTCTACTTTTGATAGCAAAAAAAATGATGACAGTTTTCTGGTAGAAGCCACAACCCCCCAGCATAACGCAATGGAGAGACAGGGTAAAAAAAATCTTTGTCATGGAGAAAATCACAGCAAAAATACAGTTGAAGACAGACGTTTGTTAAAAGATGGCCACCATTAATACAGGCGATGCCAGAACTCTAGTCACCTTTCACTTTTATTTTTATTTTTATTTTTTTTAATTATTTTTTTTTAAAAACTTATTGGTATTTATTTTTACTTATATTACACCTGTTCATCGTTGGGTTAATACCACAGTCTGAAGAAGGGTCTCGACCCGAAACGTCACCCATTCCTTCTCTCCCGAGATGCTGCCTGACCTGCTGAGTTACTCCAGCATTTTGTGAATAAATACCTTCGATTTGCACCAGCATCTGCAGTTATTTTCTTATAATAATAATAATAATAATGCATTACATTTATATAGCGCTTTTCAAACTCTCAAAGACGCTTTACAGGGATTTCTAGAACATACAGAAGTGAATAAATAGATAAATAAGTAAACAAACAGAGAAAGGAGACAGAAGGTGAGGTGATCTTCAGTGGTTGAAGGCAGTGCTGAAGAGGTGAGACTTCAGTGATGTTTTGAATGTGGTGAGTGAGGAGGAGTCTCTGACGGTTTGGGGTAGTGAGTTCCATAGGGTGGGAGCAGCGATGGAGAAAGCCTTGTCCCCCCAGGATCTGAGTTTGGTCCGGATGGGGGCGGACAGGAGATTGGCAGCAGCAGAGCGGAGGGTGCAGGTGGGAGTGTGCCTGTGGAGGAGGTCAGTCAGGTAGGATGGGGCCAGGTTATGGAGGGCTTTGTAGTTCATGAGGAGGATTTTGTACTGGATTCTCTGGGGGATGGGGACCCAGTGGAGTTTGTAAAGGACGGGGGTGATATGGTTACGGATCGGGGTGTGTGTGAGTAGACGGGCAGCGGAGTTTTGAATGTATTGAAGTTTACTGATGATTTTTGAGGGTGAGCCATAGAGGAGGCTGTTGCAGTAGTCCAGACGGGAGGTGATGAAGGCGTGGATGAGGGTTTCTGCAGCTGTGAAGGAGAGGGATGGACGGAGACGGGCAATGTTTTTGAGGTGGAAGAAGGCTGTCTTTGTGATGTGTTTGATGTGTTTGTCGAAGGAGAGGGTTTGATCAAAGATGATTCCAAGATTCCGGATGTGAGGGGAGGTGGATACTGGGAGACCATCAATATTGAGGATGAAGTTTTGGGTGGATTTGGTGAGCGTTTTTGGACCAATGATGATGATTTCAGATTTGCTGCAGTTGAGTTTGAGGAAATTTTTTGAAGCCAAGATTTTATTTCAGTCATGCAGTTTGTCAGTGTAGAGTGTGTGGTGGGAGAGATTGACTTGGTGGAGATGAGGAGCTGGATATCATCGGCGAAGCAGTGGAAGTTGAGACCATGACGGCGGATTAATTGACCAAGGGGGAACAGGTAGAGGATGAAGAGGAGGGGGCCAAGGACTGAGCCTTGGGGGACACCTTGGGGGAGGGGAGCGGTGGGGGATTTACAGTTGTTAATGGAGATGAACTGGTGCCTGTCAGAGAGGTAAGATTTGAACCAGGATAGGGCTGTGCCGGTGATGTGAAAGGAGGATTCAAGTCGGGTGAGGAGAATGGAGTGATTTATGGTGTCAAAGGCGGCGCTGAGGTCAAGTAGGATGAGGATGTTGAGGTTGCCAGCGTCGGAGGAGAGGAGAATGTCGTTTGTGATTTTGAGGAGCGCAGTTTCAGTACAGTGGTTGGAGCGGAATCCAGATTGGAAAGTTTCATACAGGTTAATGGTAGAGAGGTGGTTTTTGAGTTGGGAAGCTACAGCACGTTCCAAAACTTTGGACAGAAATGGTAGGTTGGAGATTGGTCTGAAGTTGTTTGGGATGTCAGGGTTGAGACCAGGTTTTTTCAGAATGGGGGTGACAGCAGCGATTTTGAGGGATGGCGGGACGATGCCAGTGGACAGGGAGGAGTTTATTGTTGCAGTGATAAGTGGAGAGAGAGCAGGAAGGCAGGCCTTGACAAAGCTGGAGGGGATGGGGTCCAGAGAGCAGGTGGCAGTTTTTATTCCTGTGAAGAGGTCAGAGAGGTCGGTGGTGGAGATTGGGGAGAACTGAGGCAGGGGCTGACAGGATAAGGGGGGGCAGGTGGTTTGAGGGGGAGCAGGTGCGTTGGTGGTTAAGGTGCTGTAGATGCTGTCTATTTTGCTTTGGAAGAATGAAAGGAAAGTGGTGCATTTGTCAACTGTGAATGATTGGGAGATGGTGTCCAGGGGGCTGAGGAGTTTGTTTATTGTAGAGAAGAGTGTTTTGGGGTTTCCGGAGCCAGAGTGAATTATTTGAGAGTAGTAGGTGGAGTGGGCATGGGAGAGGGCATCTTTATAGTGCTGTATGTGGTCTTTGTAGGCTTGGGAGTGAATTGTGAGACCTGTTTTGTTGCGGAGTCTTTCAAGTTGACGGGCATGAGCTTTCATCACGCGGAGTTCAGGGGTAAACCAGGGAGCAGAGTGGGTGAAGGAAACTGTTTTGGTTTTTATAGGTGCAAGCTGGTCGAGGCAGGAGGAGAGAGTGCGGTTGTAGTAGTCAGTGAGGTCAGAGGGGCTGTGGAGGTCAACGAAGGGAGAGGCGGACATTATTTCAGAGGGAGGATGAGAGCGAGGTAGGTGAAACAGAGTTCAGCTTGCGGAAGTTTATTTGACGATGATACAAAGCTGGGTGGTAGTGTGAACTGTGAGGAAGATGCTATGAGGTTGCAGGGTTACTTGGACAGGTTGTGTGAGTGGGCGGATGCATGGCAGATGCATTTTAATGTGGATAAGTGTGATGTTATCCATTTTGGTGGTAAGAATAGGAAGGCAGAGTATTATCTGAATGGTGTCAAGTTAGGAACAGGTGACGTACAACGAGATCTGAGTGTCCTAGTGCATCAGTCACTGAAAGGAAGCATGCAGGTACAGCAGGCAGTGAAGAAAGCCAATGGAATGTTGGCCTTCATAACAAGAGGAGTTGAGCATAGGAGCAAAGAGGTCCTTCTGCAGTTGTACAGGGCCATAGTGAGACCGCACCTGGAGTACTGTGTGCTCCATATTCTTGCTATTGAGGGCATGCAGCGTAGATTTACTAGGTTAATTCCCGGAATGGCGGGACTATCATATGTTGAAAGACTGGAGCGACTAGGCTTGTATACACTGGAATTTAGAAGGATGAGAGGAGATCTTATCGAAACGTATAAGATCATTAAGGGGTTGGACACGTTAGAGGCAGGAAACATGTTCCCAATGTTGGGGGATTCCAGAACAAGGGGCCACAGTATAAGAATAAGGGGTAGGCCATTTAGAACTGAGATGAAGAAAAACTTTTCCAGTCAGAGTGTTGTGAATCTGTGGAATTCTCTGCCTCTTGGCTCGAAGGGCCGAATGGCCTCCTCCTGCACCTATTGTCTATTGTCTATTGACCAGTGAGGCCCGTCTTGGAGTCGCGGTGCAGTATTAATGTAAACGGATGGTTAATGATTAGCCTTGACTCGATGGGCCGAAGGGCCACCTAGACTTGACACTGACATCTCCTGAAAAAGGAGGTGTAAAAATTCTGCCGGCAGGTCGCTTCTTTCCTAAAGCAACTTCAGATGGAAACTGAAATAGAGGGCAGTGGAAGCCAAATCACTGGATGGATTTAAGAAAGAGTTAGATAGAGCTCCAGGGGCTAGTGGCATCAGGGGATATGGGGAGAAGGCAGGCACGGGTTATTGATTGTGGATAATCAGCCATGACCACAATGAATGACGGTGCTGGCTCAAAGGGCCGAGTGGCCTCCTCCTGCACCTATTGTCTATTGCTTATTGTAAGAGCCACATACGATAAAGTTCAGATGCGGCACGGTAGTGCAGCGGTAGAGTTGCTGCTTTACAGTGAATGCAGCGCCGGAGACTCGGGTTCGATCCTGACTACGGGTGCTGCAGTGTAAGAAGTTTGTACGTTCTCCCCGTGACCTGCGTGGGTTTTCTCCGAGATCTTCGGTTTCCTCCCACACTCCAAAGACGTACAGGTATGTAGGTTAATTGGCTAGGTAAATGTAAAAATTGTCCCTAGTGGGTGTAGGATACTGTTAGTGTGCGGGGATCGCTGGGCGGCACGGAATTGGTGGGCCGAAAAGGCCTGTTTCCGGCCGAAGGCAGCTGTCCTCCACTATCACCCTGAGTACCGGCACACCACAGGGCTGTGTTCTGAGCCCCATGCTATACTCCCTCTTCACACACGACTGTGTTCCTGCATTCGACACCAACACCATTGTCAAGTTTGCAGATGACACAACGGTGATCGGGCTGATCACCAACGGGGATGAAACAAACTATAGAATGGAGGTGCAGAACCTGGCGGACTGGTGCTCGGATAACAACCTGTCCCTAAATACCACCAAGACCAAGGAGCTGATCATCAACTTCCGTAGGTCACTTAACGGGGAATATGCCCCGATCTCTATCAACGGGGACAGTGTGGAGAGAGTGTCCAGCTTCAAGTTTCTGGGCACTCACATTTCGGAGGACCTAACATGGTCCAATAACACTGCTGCACTGGTCAAGAAGGCACAACAAAGACTGTTCTACTTAAGAACACTGAAAAAGTCTGGTCTACCCCAACAGCTGCTGACGACCTTCTACCGCTGCACCATAGAGAGCATCCTAACGCATGGCATCCCTGTGTGGTACCTCAGCTGCACGGAGGCAGAAAGGAAAGCTCTACAGCGGGTAGTCCATAGAGCTCAGAGGGCCATCGGAACACAGCTACCAGACTTGGAGGGCATCTACAACACACGATGCCTCAGAAAAGCCACCAGCATCCACAAAGACTCTTCACACCCCTGCAACAGTCTGTTCGAACTCCTTCCATCGGGCAGACGATACAAGGCCTTCTATGCCCGCACCTCCAGACTCAGGACAGCTTCATCCCCAGGGCCATAGCTGCTATGAACCGGTCCTGCTGAGCCGGATGGCCACAACGCATAGATCAACTTGCACTTTACCCTGTCCAAAACTGTTTCGTTTCGTTGGGTTGCTGCTGTCTAAATTACCTAAATTATTGCATCGTATGGGAGGCGCATTCCCAATCTCGTTGTACCCCTGGGTACAATGACAATAAAGATATATTGTATTGTATTGTATTGTATTGTATTGTATTGTATATATATGATATGATATGAGATGTTTGAGCGCCGCAAGACATGAACAAAATGTACACATACGTTTTTATTGTTACATACACATTTTGTTACAATTTTTTTATATACATATTAAGAAATGCATGTAAGCAATAATATTTATTCATGTATGCAGTTTTTTAAACTGTTAATTTGTATTAGTTTCAGTAATCACAAAGTACACATATATACCAAATGTTTTCAAAATCTTGACTGATGATTGTTTTAACTATATTGAGCGTATATACGGTAATGAACTACGGGAAATACGGTAATGAACTACGGGAACCTCTAAGAAAAATGTGCGAATTTGCATTTCAGTAACATAAAATGAGACTGCCAAAACTAAAACTAAAAAGGAAAACATTATATTTTTAATGATATTTATTTGTCTTAGTAAATATCAGGTCAAAACATGGAGGAAAATATGAGGAAAAAAGGCAAACCAATAAAATTAGATATTTTAATCAGATACCACCTTACAAAATTAGTCTTATCATAATATTTTTATGACAAACAGACAATGCTACAATCTTTAATATCAGGCTATTAAAGCCGCTATTTACTGCTAGTAGTGGTCTTGTGGGTAACCCCCTTACCCATGACCTCAGTCTTCTGACATTCCTCTGTAACCCTTGCTGACCTGAAATTTATTTAATCCCTCTGCCTCCCACCATTCCCTCCCCCAGCACTAAAGAACAATGCCTCACTCAGATTTAGCATTAAAATCAGGATTTAAATTCTTCAATATTTTTACTAACCATGAACATTAAACTTACGTTTTGTTCCAATGGGGTCTCAATTCATACCCAGTAAATAATTATAAAGCTTGACATTTTTTCTTATTTACCTTTTCTTATTTCTTATTTGTAGACTCTATTGTCTACAAATAACATTCATTCCCCAGACGGCAGCGTGCGCAGTGGACACTCCCATTTTGAACCAGGAAGTGCCGGAGTAAAGATGGCTGCGAAAGACCAGGTCGAGAGTTTGACCGAGGAGGCAGTTTGTCCCATTTGCTTGGATTTCTTCACCGATCCGGTGGCACTGGAGTGTGGCCACTACTTCTGCCGCTCCTGCATCACGCAGAGTTGGGACCGGGAGGCGAGAAACTCCTGCCCGGAATGTAGAGAGGAGTTTGTAGACCGCACCCTCAGGGTGAGTCGGGCCTTGGCGAGACTGGCTGAGAAAGCTCGAACACTGAGCCTGAATCCGCCTCGCAAAGAAAGTAAACTTCGCTGCGAGGAACATGAGGAAGAACTGAAGCTGTTTTGTGAAACGGACCAGAAACTGATCTGCCTGATCTGCAGAGACGCGCGGGAACACAAGTCTCACAACTTCATGCCGATTCGGGAAGCTGTTGAAATGCGCAAGGTAAAATAAAACGCACAATGGCCACTCGTTCACCTGCTTGATTCGTCATTGTCTAACCCCCTTTGCTCTCTGATCCCAGGATCAGGTTAAATCTTCCGTACAATCTCTCACCAAAAAGAAGTCAGAGTTGGAGGAAATGGAGCGGCTGCAGAAGGGGAAGATTTCCGGAGTTCGGGTAAGGCCACTCTGTGCGGAGTTTCTGGTATTGTGTAGTTTTCCCCCCATTTAATGCATAAGGGATAGACTGGATAAATTTGCTGCTGTAATAGACAATAGACAATAGGTGCAGGAAGCCCTTCGAGCCAGCACCGTCATCCAATGTGATCATGGCTGATCATTCACAATCAGTAGCCCGTTCCTGCCTTCGCCGAGCCTGATTTTTTTAGAGGTTTTTAAAATTTTAAGAGGGACGGACAGAGTTGACGTGGGTAGGCTTTTCACTTTGAGAGTGGGGAAGATTCCAACAAGGGGACATAACTTCAGAAATAAGGGACAAAAGTTTAGGGGTAACATAAGGGGTAACTTCTTTACTCAGAGGGTGGTGGCTGTGTGGAATGAGCTTCCGGTGGAAGTGGTGGAGGCAGGCTTGGTTTTATTATTTAAGAGTAAATTGGATAGGTATATGGATGGGAGGGGATTGGAGGGTTATGGTCTGAGAGCAGGTAGATGAAATTAGGTCAGAGAAAGTGGTCGGCGTGGACTGGTAGGGCCGAACGGGCCTGTTTCCGTGCTGTAATTGTGATATGGTTATATGGTTTCGTCGATGTAAATAGGTTGCCATCTGGAGCGGCGGAGAAAATAGCTGAAATTTTGTGAAATTTCGCCTGGGCAGCCTGCAGCCCAGTGGTATGAACATTGACTTCTCCAACTTTAGATAATTCCCCTGTCCCTCTCTTCCCCTCCCCCTTCCCAGATCTCCTTCTGTCTTCCTGTCTCCACCTATATCCTTCCTTTGTCCCATTTGTTTCAGGAAAATGGGAGAGAATTTGATTGATTAGATAATTCTGAGAACCGGGCGCTGATGGGCTATATGGCCACTTATTCTGTAAGCAAACACAAAACAGAAATATATTATGTTAATCTTCAGCATTCATTTGACAGGAAGAGTCACACAGCCTTCAGTCCCATGTCACATCCCAGTTTGCTGAACTGCACCAGATTATCACTGAGAAAGAAAAGTACTTCCTCAAAGATATCCGCAAAGATGAGGAGCGTATTCTAAATCTAATGGAGAAAAATCTTCGGGATATTCAAGAGAATTTAAATTCTAACCAGGAGGAACTCCTGCGTTTACAGGAATGGATGGAACAAAAAGACAGCATGAAATTTCTAGAGGTAAGGAAGTCTATTTAAATTTGCTTATATAAATGTGCACCATCACAAAATGACATCTGATATATTTGAAACAAATTCAACTATGTTGTCTATTGTCTGCATCTGCTGTTCCTTCCTACACATCACTAACATCATATTCAATAGACAAGAGATAACAAGTGCAGAAGTAGACCATGCTGCCCTTCGAGCCAGCAACTCCATTCAATGTGATCATGGCTGATCATTCTCAATCAGTACCCTGTTCCTGCCTTCTCCCCATACCCCCTGACTCCGCTATCCTTAAGAGCTCTATCTTGCTCTCTCTTGAAAGCATCCAGAGAAATGGCCTCCACTGCCTTCTGAGGCAGAGAATTCCACAGATTCACAACTCTCTGGCTGAAAAAGTTTCTCCTCATCTCCGTTCTAAATGGTCTACCCCTTATTCGGCTGAAACGCACACCCTGTCCAGACTATCCTGTCAGCATCGTGTAATTTTTAGAATAATTTTTATACTTCCTTCATCGGTTCTATGTCTGCAATATCATTATTCTTCTCTGTGTGTCAGTGGGGGTGAGAGTGGAGAAATGGGAATTTTTAACAGGTAATAATCTGGGTGAAATTTGTGCTCTCAGTAGTTCTGTCTCGGTCAATTCAGTCTTGTGTTTTATTTATTTCAGGAGGAAGCTGTTCGCAAGCGAAGGTAGGGCATGTTCTTCACTGAAACTCTGCATGTAACATATTTCCTCATAAACATCAATGCACAATTTGTAATCAGCTATTTAATATTTGCAGGATTAGTGATGATGTGAATTCATTGTCAGTGACAGATGGTGCCATAACGGCTGAAAAATTCAACCACCTCTTTTTGTTGAAGGCAGAGTTGATAGAAACGTTTGACTCCTTTAAACAAGGTAAAACATATGGACTTATTTCACTTGGTTTGTGGGACACATTGATGTTTTTATGTGATGCAAATATTGGTCAGGATAAGCATTGAATTGTAATTGGAGTTTCATTCCTGCACCAACCCACTGACTGAGAAGCCTCACGCACACATGGTCAGCTGGAGATGTTAGATCCTGGTACACAGGTAACACAGGAGCACAATAGACAATAGGTGCAGGAGGAGGCCATTCGGCCCTTCGAGCGAGCACCGCCATTCAATGTGATCATGGCTGATCATTCTCAATCAGTACCCCGTCCCTGCCTTCTCCCCATACCCCCTGACTCCGCTATCCTTAAGAGCTCAATCTAGCTCTCTCTTGAATGCATTCAGAGAATTGGCCTCCACTGCCTTCTGAGGCAGAGAATTCCACAGATTCACAACTCTGACTGGTTTTTCCTCATCTGTTCGAAATGGCCTACCCCTTATTGTTAAACTGTGGCCCCTTGTTCTGGACTCCCCCAACATTGGGAACATGTTTCCCACCTCTAACGTGTCCAACCCCTTAATAATCTTAAAAGTTTCAATAAGATCCCCTCTCATCCTTATTAAGGCCAACATTCCATTGGCCTTCTTCACTGCCTTGTACGTCCCCTTTTTATAACATGACACCATTCAGATAATACTCTGCCTTCCTATTTTTACCACCAAAGTGGATATCCTCACACGTATCCACATTAAACTGCATCTGCCATGCATCCGCCCACTCACACAACCTGTCCAAGTCACCCTGCAACCTCATAGCATCTTCCTCACAGTTCACACTACCACCCAGCTTTGTATCATCCGCAAATTTGCTAATAGTACTTTTAATCCCTTCATCCAAGTCATTAATGTATATTGTAAATAGCTGCGGTCCCAGCACCGAACCTTGCGGTATCCCACTTGTTACTGCCTGCCATTCTGAAAGGGACCCATTTATCCCCACTCTTTGCTTTCTTTCTGTCAACCAATTTTCTAACCATGTTAGTACCCTACCTCCAATACCTTGCGCTCTAATTTTGCTCACTATTGTCCTATGTGGGACCTTGTTGAAGGCTTTCTGAAAGTCAAGGTACACCACATCCACCGGCTCTCCCCTGTCCATTTTCCTAGTTACATCCTCAAAGAATTCCAGAAGATTAGTCAAGCATGATTTCCCCTTCGTGAATCCATGCTGACTCTGAACGATCCTGTTACTGCTATCCAAATGCTCCGCAATTTTGTCTTTTATAATTTACTCCAACATCTTCCCCACCACTGATGTAAGATGAACTGGTCTATAATTTCCCGTTGTCTCTCTCCCTCCTTTCTTAAAATTTGGACAACATTAGCTACCCTCCAATCCACAGGAGCGGCACGGTAGCGCAGCGGTAGAGTTGCTGCTTTACAGCGAATGCAGCGCCGGAGACTCAGGTTCGATCCTGACTATGGGTGCTGCACTGTAAGGAGTTTGTACGTTCTCCCCGTGACCTGCGTGGGTTTACTCCGAGATCTTCGGTTTCCTCCCACACTCCAAAGACGTACAGGTATGTAGGTTAATTGGCTGGGTAAATGTAAAAATTGTCCCTAGTGGGTGTAGGATAATGTTAATGTACGGGGATCACTGGGCGGCACGGACTTGGAGGGCCGAAAAGGCCTGTTTCCGGCTGTATGTATATGATATGATGATATGATGATGAATCTATAGAACATTGGAAAATGATCACCAATGCGTCTGCAATTTCCAGCGCCACCTCCTTAAGTACTCTGGGATGCAGACCATCAGGACCTGGGGATTTATCAGCCTTCAGTCCCATCAGGCTACCCAACACCATTTCCTGCCTAATGTGGATTTCCTTCAGTTCCTCCGTCACCCAAGGATCTCTTGCCACTAGAACATCTGGGAGATTGCTTGTATCTTCCTTAGTGAAGACAGATCCAAAGTACCGGTTCAATTCGTCTGCCATTTCCTTGTTCCCCATAATAAATTCCCCTGCTTCTGTCTTCAAGGGACCCACGTTTGCCTTGGCTATTTTTTTTCCTCTTTACATACCTAAAAAGCTTTTACTATCGTCCTTTATATTATTGGCTAGTTTTCCCTCGTACCTCATCTTTTCTCCCCGTATTGCCTTCTTGGTCATCTTCTGTTGCTCTTTAAAAGAGTCCCAATCCTCTGGATTCCCACTCTTCTTTGCATGGTTGTACTTCCCTTTTATTTTTATGCTGTCCTTGACTTCCCTTGTCAGCCACCGGTGCCTCTTACTCCCCTTAGAATCTTACCTCCTCTTTGGGATAAATTAATCCTGCAATTTCTGCATTATTCCCAGGAATACCTGCCATTGCTGTTCCACCATCTTCCCTGCTAGGGCCTCATTCCAGTCAATTCTGGCCAGCTCCTGCCTCATGCCTCTGTAATCCCCTTTGCTATACTGTAATACTGACACTTCCGATTTTCCCTTCTCCCTCTCAATTTGTAGAGTAACTCTTATCATATTGTGATCACTGCCTCCTAATGGCTCTTTTACCTCGAGTCCCCTTATCAGATCAGGTTCATTACACAACACTAAATCCAGAATTGCCTTTTCCCTACTAGGCTCCAGTACAAGGTATATGGATAGGAGGGGATTGGAGGGTTATGGTCTGAGAGCAGGTAGATGAGACTAGGTCAGAGAAAGTGGTCGGCGTGGACTGGTAGGGCCGAACGGGCCTGTTTCCATGCTGTAATTGTTATATGGTTACATGGTTATAATTATTTTAAATTATGAGAGGCATAGACAGGGTTGACAGTCAGAACCCTTTTCGCAGAGTGGAATTGTATGGACAATAGACAATAGATGCCACCTCCTACAACGGGAGCATGTTCCAGGTATCAACTACTCTCTGTGCAAGAGATTTATCCCTCACATCTATATACTAAAACTCTCGCCTGTTTGTTTGTTTGTTCCTGAACTACAGCCAAAACGGTTCACGATAGCACAACAATTTTAGGCCCAGCTTACTCACCGTCGTCCCTTTGGTGCTAATGGAAGGAGTTTCATTGAAATCAGTGTTATATTTTTTGTTATTCACATTTTAAAGTTTAAATCTATCTCCTAGGGAGGGAGGGAGGGTGGAGGAGGGAGGATAAGAGGGGTTCAAGGGGATGGAGTAGGGTTGAGGGGAAGCTGGAAGGGGAGGTTGTGTGGAAGGAGTGGGGTGGGGGGATGGAGGATTAGAGGAGGGGAGCGGGGAGGGTGGAAGGAGAGGGTGCTGCACCAATGCAGTAGAGGTTTGGGCCCACTTGGTCTAGTCTTCTTTAAAACTCCATCCTCTTACTTTAAACCAATAACCTTGTTTTTGGTACCATTAAGATGGGGAACTGAATCTGACTAACTACCCCCTCTCTGTGTCTCGTAAACTTGTAAACTTCTCCTAGGTATCCAAATCAGCATTATTCAAGTCCTTCAATGGAGGCAACTTCCCGGTGAATCTCCTTTGGACTCTCTCCAGCACAGTCACATCTTTCCTCATTTTTAATTACCTCCAGTAAACATTTAACTCCTCAACTGCCCCGCCAATCTAGCCCCCATTTTCACCACCATAAGCAAAAGCACTCAATATCACGCCCGCACACCCATCGGCCCACCATTTCTCCTACCTCCTCTCTCCCAATTGCATCTGCTTGCCCACGACATACCACAACTCTCGCCTCTACCTCGGGAAAAAAGATCCGGCAAGGATTTCTGTTGTCCATCTTACGTGGTAGGGGGAGGGGGAAAGAAAACTCCGGACAAATTTTCAGTTGGCCGCCGGCCTGTGCCTGAGGCCGAGCGGCCTCTCCCCCGGTCCCGGGGCCGCGCTGCCCGAGTCTCCCCCCGACACCCGGGGACTCTCTGATTCTCTGCTTCTCCCCCAGTCTCCGTCACCCTGGATGTGGAAACAGCGCATGCGCTGCTCGAGGTGTCTGAGGATCGGAAGAGGGTGAGACGGACCGGGACCCGGAGGAGTCTCCCTGACACCGGGAAGAGGTTTACATACTGGCCGTGTGTGCTGGGATCGGAGGGATTTACATCGGGGAGACATTACTGGGAGGTGGAGGTGGCGGGGAGTCGGCGCTGGAGTCTGGGAGTCGCCGCAGAGTCTGTGGAGAGGAAGGGAGAGATCACACTGACCCCGGAGACTGGAGTCTGGAGGATCAGGCGGCGGGATGACGAGTTTGGTGCACGCACCTCCCCTCTGTCCCCTCTCCCCGCCCGTCCCATCCCCGGGAGGGTGGGAGTTTATCTCAGTTACGAGTCGGGGACAGTTTCATTTTATGACGCGGACACCAAG
The DNA here is from genome assembly GCF_053455715.1 of Rhinoraja longicauda. NCBI lineage: Eukaryota > Metazoa > Chordata > Chondrichthyes > Rajiformes > Arhynchobatidae > Rhinoraja > Rhinoraja longicauda. The sequence goes on along the minus strand of NC_135971.1, from coordinate 8,604,295 downwards.
TCCCATCTCCACACCTTCACCGGGAATAAATTCACGGAGAAACTTTATCCTTTCTTCGGGATCTGGGATGAAAACCACTGGCTGAGAATCTGCTCCGGTTCTGCTCCGTGTCAGTAATTAAGAAATTCTATCAATCCTTCACCAGCACCGGGAATATAGTTAAATCACCTCGGTTCTTTTAGCTGTTAAACAAGTCTGTTCTGGGAATCGATGACCATAAAATTCCTAGACTGCCGCCTGTGATGATAATAATAATGATAATAAATAAATTCATTTAATTGTCCCACACCGTGGAAATTTACAGTGTTACAGCAGCAAAGTGGATAACAGGAGACATTCATTATAAATAAAAATAAAGACGTATAAATTGTGATCAGTTTACTGTGTATTCCTTAACTGTTACTGTTGACTGGTCTGTTGGGAGCAGTGCTGTTTGTGCAGTCTCACAGCAGCGGGAAGGAAGGACCTCCGATATCTCTCCTTCACTTAAATATACCTGGACTATCTCCGACATCTCCCTCCTGTTTCTGGACCTCACCATCTCCATCACAGGAGACAGACTAGTGACTGACATTTACTATATACCCACCGACTCGCACAGCTATCTGGACTACATTTCTTCCCACCCGGTCCCCTGCAAAAAGTCTATCCCCTACTCCCAATTCCTCCGTCTACGCCGCATCTACGCCCGGGATGAGGTGTTTCACACTAGGGCATCAGAGATGTCCTCGTTCTTCAGGAAACGGGGCTTCCCCTCCTCCACTATCGATGAGGCTTTCACTAGGGTCTCTTCTACATCCCGCAGCTCCGCTCTTGCTCCCCCTCCCCCCACTCGCAACAAGGACAGAATCCCCCTCGTTCTCACCTTCCACCCCACAGCCAGCGGATCCAACATATCATCCACCAACATTTCCGTCACCTACAATGGGACCCCACCACTGGCCATATCTTCCCATCCCCTCCCCTCTCTGCGTTCCGCAGAGACCGTTCCCTCCGTAACTCCCTGGTCCACTCGTCCCTTCCTACCCAAACCACCCCAACCCCAGGCACTTTCCCCTGCAACCGCACGAGATGCAACACCTGTCCCTTTACCTCCCCCCTCAACTCCATCCTAGGACCCAAACAGTCTTTCCAGGTGAGACAAAGGTTCACCTGCACCTCCTCCAACCTCATCTATTGCATCAGCTGCTCTAGATGTCAACTTATTTACATCGGCGAAACCAAGCGCAGGCTCTGCGATCGCTTCGCTGAACACCTGCGCTTGGTCCGCATTAACAAAACTGATCTCCCGGTGGCCGAGCACTTCAACTCCCCCTCCCATTCCCAGTCTGACCTTTCTGTCATGGGCCTCCTCCAGTGCCATAGTGGGGCCCACCGGAAATTGGACGAACAGCACCTCATATTTCGCCTGGGCAGTTTGCAGCCCAGTGGTATGAACGTCGACTTATAACCATATAACCATAATAACAACTACAGCAAGGAAACAGGCCCGTTTGGACTTACCAGTCCACGCCGACCACTCTCTCTGACCTAGTCTCATCTACCTGCTCTCAGACTATAACCCTCTAATCCCCTCTTATCCATATACCTATCCAATTTACTCTTAAATAATAAAATCGAGCCTGCCTCCACCACTTCCACCGGAAGCCCATTCCATACAGCCACCACCCTCTGAGTAAAGAAGTTACCCCTCATGTTACCCCTAAACTTTTGTCCCTCAATTCTGAAGCTATGTCCCCTTGTTGGAATCTTCCCCACTCTCAAAGGGAAAAGCCTACCCACGTCAACTCTGTCCGTCCCTCTTAAAATTTTAAAAACCTCTATCAAGTCCCCCCTCAACCTTCTACGCTCCAAAGAATAAAGACCCAACCTGTTCAACCTCTCTCTGTAGCTTAAGTGCTGAAACCCAGGCAACATTCTAGTAAATCTCCTCTGTACCCTCTCCATTTTGTCGACATCCTTCCTATAATTTGGCGACCAGAACTGCACACCATACTCCATATTCGGCCTCACCAATGCCCTGTACAATTTTAACATTACATCTCCAACTTTAGATAGTCCGTCTGTCCCTCACTTCCCCTCCCCTTTCCCAGATCTCCCTCTATCTTCCTGTCTCCACCTATATCCTTCATTTGTCCCGCCCCCCTGACATCAGTCTGAAGAAGGGTCTCGACCCGAAACGTCACCCATTCCTCTCCCGAGATGCTGCCTGACCTGCTGAGTTACTCCAGCATTTTGTGAAAAAATCGATTTGTACCAGCATCTGCAGTTTTTTTCTTATATTATCTTGCAATACAATACAATATATCTTTGCAGTCATCGTACAGGGGTACAACGAGATTGGGAATGCGCCTCTCATACGATGAAATAATTTAATTAATTTAAACAACAACCGCCCAACGAGACAAATTGTAACAGTTTTAAAACAGAATAAAGTGCAAGTAGATCTGTGCCGGTTCACTGTGCGATGTGACCATCCGGCTCAGCAGGGCCGGTTCATAGCAGTATGGCCCTGGGAATGAAGCTGTTCCTGAGTCTGGAGGTGCAGGCGTAGAAGGCCTTGTATCGTCTGCCCGATGGTAGAAGTTCGAACAGACTGTTGCAGGGGAGTGAAGAGCCTTTGTGGATGCTGGTGGCTTTTCTGAGGCATCGTATGTTGTAGATGCCCTCCAAGGCTGGTAGCTGTGTTCCGGTGGTCCTCTGAGCACTATGGACTACTCGCTGAAGAGCTTTCCTTTCTGCCTCCGTGCAGCTGAGGTACCACACAGGGATGCCTTGTGTTAGGATGCTCTCTATGGTGCAGCAGTAGAATGTCGTCAGCAGCTGTTGGGGTAGACCAGACGTCCTCAGTGTTCTTAGGTAAAGACTGCACATGATTACAATCGAGCAATTCACTGTGCACACGTAAACGATAAAGAGAATAACGTTTAGTGCAAGATAAAGTCCAGTAAAGTTCGATTAAAGATAGTCCGAGGGTCTCCAAAGAGGCAAATGGTCGTTCAGGGCCGCTTTCCATTTGGTGAGAGGCTGGTTCAGTTGCAGATGAACACGATAAGGGAATAACCATTTAGTCCAAGTTAAAGCCAACAAAGTCCGATCAAGTGTAGGAAATAAAAACTGCAGATGCTGGTTTAAATCGAATGTAAACACAAAATGCTGGAGTAACTCAGCGGGTCAGGCAGCATCTCGGGAGAGAAGGAATGGGTGACGTTTCAGGTCGAGACCCTTCTTCAGACTGGATCAAGTCCGATCAAAAGCATTTATTATCCCAAGTTAAAGAGGAAATCGGAGCTTGCTGTCTCTGTAGTCACAAGAGACTGCAGATGCTGGAATCTTCAACAAAAGACAAAGTGCTGGAGTAACTCAGTGAGTCGGACAGCGTCTGTGGGGGGAACTGGAGAGACGAGGTTTCAGATTGGGACCCTTCTTCAGCTTGTCTGCCCCCTTGTTCTCCGCCTTTTCCTCGTCCTCCTAGATTGCGTTATTGTCACCGGCGCTGCTCTCTGGACGGTGTCCAAATCTGCTTGTTCTCTCGACCTAAGCCCCCGACCAAGACCCCTCCCCCTCACCCCGCTACGCCCCGGTAACTGTCCAACAACCAATAAGAAAAGCAATGGGATGTTGCCTTCATTACGAGAGGATTTGAGTTGAGCAAGGAGGTCCTGCTGCAGTTGTATAGGGCCCTGGCGAGACCACACCTGGAGGAGTATTGTGTGCAAGTTTGTTCTCCTAATTTGAGGAAGGACATTATTGCTATTGCCAGAGTGCAGCGTAGGTTCACCAGGTTAATTTCCGGGATGGCGGGACAGACGTATGATGAAAGACTGGGACTTATGATGAAAGACTGGGACTTCCGGTTGAACGAGCCACGAGATGGCAGATTAGGGTAAGAGCTCCCGACATTTTGAGTTAATATTTACCCACTACAACTCGAATATTTCCAAAACTTTTGTGGCAGTTTCGTAAATATTGTGTGTCAGGATTATGCCTAGAGGAAAGAGTAAAAAGTCGACGCAGATGGAGTTTTTTGACGGTGAGGGGGAGGGGTCTAGCCGAGCCTCCTCAGCTAGCAGTGCAAGGGAGGACGATGATAAGCAAATGCACCCAGATAAGGAACGAGAGAGAGCGGACCTCAACCTCATATTGAAAGAGTTGAGAGAGTTTAGAAAGGACAATAGTGAGCAGCTGAACGGAATTCGGGAAGAAATTACTAAGACGAACACCAGAATCGGGGAGGCGGAAGAGAGGATTGACGCGGCTGAAAACAGGCTACAGGTGGCAGAGGACGTGGTGACGGAGTTGCTGCAACTCCAAATATACCTAGATGCCAAATTGACGGATATAGAGAGCCGCTCCAGACGTGAAAATATCCGAATTCATGGAGTTAAAGAGGGAGCAGAGGAGAACTCCCCGTCAATGGTGGATTTTGTGGAAAGTTTGTTGAGGGAAGGACTGGGGCTTCCGGCCGCCTTTAAACTACGGGTAGAGAGAGCGCACCGAGCTCTGATGTCGAAGCCACCCGGGGATGCCCGACCGAGGTCCATGGTGGCCAAGTTGTCAAGTTACAGGATGAAAGAGGAGCTGCTTAGACTGGCCTGGCAGAATAGAGGATTTCAATACCTCGAGAAGAGAGTTAACCTGGATCACGATTATGCGCCAGATGTGTTAAAGAAACGGAGGGAATACACCGAAGCGAAAAGAATCCTGAAGGAGAAGAAAATCAGATTTCAAACGCCATTTCCGGCCAAGTTAAGAGTTTTCTACCAGGAGGGAACAGTGGTATATGGATCGGCGGAGGAGGCGACGGAGGATATGGCGAAGAGGGGACTCCCAGTGTCGGTCATCAAACACCCGGAGTCCCTTTTGGAGCGGATCCAGCATCTCACGTGGCGTAGTGCCGGGAGACCGGGGAACCGGGAGAGAACGGTCAGGAAAGTGGATTTCAAGGAAAAGTTACAGGCTTTTAGACGCCAGGACTCGGGATAATGACTGAACCGAAAGGTTCGAACGGCAGAGGTGACCAAAGGAAGCGGATGAGTCGAGTTTTGATGTTGGGGAGTTTCAGGACCCATCTCCCATCGGAGGACAGACTTTAAGGCCTTGTTTTTACTCGTTACATTAAACGAGCATGGTATAGGCTCTGAACACGGATATTACGTATATGTCGGGTGGACTCTTCTAACCGGGTAGCCGGATAGATGGACAGCTTTGGAACGGAAGAGCCACCGTTAGAAGACGGCCCTCTCCCACCTGTCAGGGGGAGAGGCAACACCTCAAAGCCCTCTCACCATCAGGGCTTTAATAGGGTCAAAATCAGGACCCCACAGTTGGAAGTCCGTTTATTTACTTTAGTGTTATTATTGTGTTTTTGTCCTGTAGTTGTTTTTTGGGGGCTGTTTCGTGTATGGATACTGGAGCTGGTATGGTTTATATACTTTTATTTCTTCTACTTATTGGACACTAAATGCAAGCAGTTAAAATAGTAACTTATAATGTGAATGGCCTTATCAATCCTATTAAGAGAAGCAAGATATTAACCAAAATAAAGAGAGATAGAGTCGAGGTGGCCTTTCTACAAGAAACACCTGTCTGAAACAGAGCATGCTAAACTAAAACGACTGGGCTTTAAACATCAGTACTCCTCATCATATAGTGCTGGTCATAGGAGGGGGGTGGCAATATTAATCTCTAGCAATATAAGTTTTGATCCCACCTTTGAAAAGAGATCCAGAGGGGAGATATATCTTCATGAGAGGTAATTTAGGCGGCTCATTGGTTACTCTGTTAAATATTTACGCTCCTCCCAACTCGGATTGGAAATTTTTTAAACAAGTGTTTGATTTGATAATATCTGAAACCCAGGGAGTATTAATCTGTGGGGGGGATCTTAATGTTAGATTAAATCCTAAACTGGACTCTTCAAATGTTCATATAGCTCAGTCGAAATTGATCAATTAAAAAATTAATTTGGCAATGAATGATATTGGATTAATTGATGTATGGAGAGAACTAAATTTGTCAAAACGAGACTACACATATTTTTCAAATCCACATTTGGCATATTCTCGGATTGATTATTTTCTTACCTTTGGAAAAGACCTTCATAGGGTTGTAAGCTGCGAGGTGAGGAGCATGGACCTTTCAGATCATAGTCCTGTGTATTTAAAACTACTTCTTGATCGGTATCAAAGAGACACTTTATGGAGATTAAATACATATGTACTGACTCATATGAAAGAACAGATTAAGAACGATATTACAGAGTATCTGGAACTAAATGACAATGACGAAGTTTCACCTCTGATACTGTGGGATGCATGTAAAGCGATGTTTCGGCGCAAGATAATAGGATACAGTGCTCACATAAAGAAAGCTAGACATGAAAAGTTAGATCGGCTGCAAGTGGAACTGAAACAACTGGAACAAAACCATAAGGATACAAATGATCAAAAAATCCGAGAACTACTTGTGAAGAAGAAGAATGAAATAAATGATATTTATACAAAAGATATAGAAAAAAAGTTGATATTTGTAAAACAGAAATATTATGATGGGGGAGGAAAAGCCAGTAAATTATTAGCCAATAAACTAAAAAAACAACAGGCAGAGAACACAATTCATAAAATAAAACTCCCTGTAACTAATTTTACACACTATAAATTGAAGGAAATACAAAATTGTTTTGATATATATTTCAAAAGATTATATTTACAACCTCAAATCAGTGGGGAGAAAGTGGAGGATTTCTTTAATGAGATTCATTTGCCAAAATTGACCAGTGAACAGAGTAAGTCCCTTGTAGCTGAAATAACAGAGAAATAAGTTAGGTCTGCTATAGTACATCTTAAACCAAATAAGGCCCCGGGCCCAGACGGGTTCCCTTCAGAATGGTACCGGGTAATGGTGGACTCATTGCTCCCTACGTTACAACGTACTTTCAATTGGGTTCTCAAAGAGAACGTAATACCCCCCTCCTGGAAGGAGGCAGTAATCTCATTGATTCCGAAAGAGGGAAAAGATAAATCTGTATGCAGTAATTTTAGGCCAGTGAGCGTACTCAATCAGGATTACAAAATTTTTACTCACATACGAGCCAAACGATTAGAGTGTTTGCCACCACAAATTATTAGCCTGGATCAGACAGGGTTTGTTCGAGGGAGACAAACCCAAGACAACATTAGAAGGACATTGCACATAATTGACCACATAACAAAATTTAACTTAGAAGCAGTCCTAGTTGGGTTAGATGCTGAAAAAGCTTTTGATTGTGTAAATTGGTCTTTTTTGCTTAGAGTTTTAGATAGATTTGGATTTCACAATACTTTTATTAAAACAATACAGGCTCTTTATGATAGCCCAAGTGCAAGAATTAAAATTAACGGAGTAGTTTCAAAACCATTTTTGCTAGAAAGAGGAACAAGACAGGGATGTCCAATCAGCCCCCTTTTATTTGCGTTTTTATCGAACCTTTGAGTCAGTGGATTATCCAGAATAATAATATCAAAGGAATAGTAATGAAAGGAGGGGAACAAAAGATTTCTTTATTTGCCGATGACGTATTGGTGTATTTGTCAGACCCTGAACAGTCTTTGTTACAGTTATTTTATGTTTTGGAACGATATGGATCCTTCTCTGGCTATAAGTTAAATGTTATCAAAACACAAATTCTTAGTTTCAAATATAGCCCCTCAGTAAAAGTAAGGGAAAAGTTTAATTTGAGGTGGGATGCTGAATCCATGAGATATCTGGGAATAAACATTCCAATAGATCTGACTAAACTGCACTTGCTTAACTACCTCCCATGGAACAATAAGATCAGGGAAGACATTTGGAGGTGGGACCTAATACCTTATCTTAATTTTGGATCTCGTATTGAATCGGTCAAAATGGTTATGTTACCGAGGCTGTTGTATCTCTTTCAATCACTTCCACTAGATATATCAGACCAACAATTTTAAGAATGGGATAAACAAATCTCGAGGTATATTTGGCAGGGACAAAGACCAAGAATCAGATACCAGGGGTTACAACTGACCAAAAATAAAGGTGGGGTTGCACTCCCGTGCTTGAAAGACTATTATGCAGCTGCTCAGCTGAGAACATTAATTTATTGGTGCAACCCCGACTATTGTGCTAGATGGAAGGAGATTGAGATTGCTATAACAGAGGAATTTCCGATTCAGGCTGCAATCGGAGATAAGGAGTTAACAAATAAGTTAATTAATTTGGGAAACTCATGGATTCGATTATCACTTAAGGTATGGAATAAGGTCGTTACCCAAAATCATCTGAGGGATGCTGTGAAGGTTTTGAGATGGTGCACGTTTGATCCAGATTTTGTACCAAAAAGACAGGACACTAGTTTTAAAAGATGGAGTTCTCAAGGTTTGACATCATATTGCACATTTTTACATAAGGGGTCTATGAACAGCTTTGAGAATCTGAAGAGGCAATTTGTTTTGAATAATGATGATTTCTATAGATACCTTCAAATTCGCCATTATATAGATCAAATACAAAAGGAATGTGCAGAAGTAAAATGGGATAATATTTTGTTAAATGTATTTATTGATGCTTACCATGGAGGCTCAAAACAGAAAACCATCTCAAAATTATACAAGGGTTTACGGCAGAGAAAAGGCAACTCACTGTATGTAAAACAGAAATGGGAAAGGGAAGGTAATCTGGTTCTAAAGGAAGAAACCTGGGAGAGCTTATGTGAGATACAATGGAAAACTTCAAGTTCAAATGTTTGGCGGGTATTTTGCTGGAAAACCCTTATTAGGTTTTTTATTACACCAGTTCAAAAAAGGCATTACACAAATTCTTCTTCATGCTGGCGACAATGTGGGTGCCTTGAGGCAAACCATTTTCACATATTTTGGTCTTGTGTATCAGTGATCCCATTTTGGCAGGAGATTCGTAAAGTTTTACAAAAAGTTTTTTATATGGATATTCCTATTTAAATTTGAGTTTTTATATTTTGGTTTTACAAAAAGCTTCTATTAAAGATAAGTATCTTTTCCAGATCTTAAGTGCTGCCAGCAGGAAAGATATTACTAGGAAGTGGTTGAAACCTGGAAAACCTAATGTGGATGACTGGATTAACATTGTATATGATCTTTTTATAATGGAAAGGATAACTTTTGCTTTAAGATTGCAACAGGGAATATTTTTGAAAAGGTGGGAAAAATGGATGTTGTACATTATGCCCGTATGGCCATCATTTGTTTAAAGCGGATCTTTGTATCCTACTTCCGTGTCCTATCTCATTTTCCTTGATTTCATACCGCTCCAGAAGTAGTGATGAAATATTATAGAGGTATACCCCAAATGTTGGTTTTAGTTGTTTTTGTTTTTGTTTGTGTATGTAGTTAAGTTTTGGATATGATCAAATGTCCAGTAAGTCATTACCCATCCTTGTAGTGCTTCCAATACCTGTGGTATGATTTATTTTGGGATATGCAGTATTTGTTAACTACGGAGGGTTTAAGGTGAATGAGAATGTGTATCATTGTGGAATGTATGGAACTGGAAAATAAAAATAAAAATAGAATTATAAAAAAAAGAAAGACTGGGTCGGCTGGGCTTGTATTCGCTGGAATTTAGAAGAATGAGAGGGGATCTTGTAGAAACATATAAAATTCTTAGAGGATTGGACAGGGTAGATGCAGGAAAAATGTTCCCGATGTTGGAGGAGTCCAGAACCAGGGGTCAAAGTTTGAGAATAAGGGGTCGGCCATTTAGTACTGAGATGAGGAAAAACCTTTTCACCCAGAGAGTTGTGAATCTGTGGAATTCTCTGCCACAGAAGGCAGTGGAGGCCAGTTCACTAGATGTTTTCAAGAGAGAGTTAGATTTAGCTCTTTGGGCTAAGGGAAATAAGGGATATGGGGAAAAATCCAGAGTACTGATTTTGGATGATCAGCCATGATCATATTGAATGGTGGTGCTGGCTCGAAGGGCCGAATGACCTACTCCTGCACCTATTTTCTATGTTTCTATAATCGAGCAATTATTTCTTCATTGTCGCAAAGTTTCAAGAGTTTTATTGTCATGTGTCTAGCGACGGAATAAATACTTGCAGCAGGCCAACAGATATGTTGATATATTACCCTGTAAAAAACCCCACAATAAACCATGATGTACTTACTTCTGTGTTTATCTTCATCTTACCATCCGCCAAGAAGCAAATGGCCCTTCCTGATGGAGCAATGACTCACTTGTGACGTCTCCTAATTCAATGAGCTGCCAATAGACAATAGACAATAGGTCCCGGAGGAGTACATTCGGCCCTTCGAGCCAGCATCGCCATTCAATGTGATCATGGCTGATCATTCTCAATCAGTACCCCGTTCCTGCCTTCTCCCCATACCGCCTGACTCCGCTATCCTCAAGAGCTCTCTCTAGCTCTCTCTTGAATGCATTCAGAGAATTGGCCTCCACTGCCTTCTGAGGCAGAGAATTCCACAGATTCACAACTCTCTGACTGAAAAAGTTTTTCCTCCTCTCAGTTCTAAATGGCTTACCCCTTATTCTTAAACGGTGGCCCCTTGTTCTGGACTCCCCCAACATTGGGAACATGTTTCCTGCCTCTAACGTGTCCAACCCCTTAATAATCTTATACGTTTCGATAAGATCTCCTCTCATCCTTCTAAATTCCAGTGTATACAAGCCTAGTCGCTCCAGTCTTTCAATATATGACTGTCTCGCCATTCCGGGAATTAACGTAGTAAACCTACGCTGCACGCCCTCCATAGCAAGAATATCCTTCCTCAAATTTGGAGACCAAAACTGCACACAGTACTCCAGGTGCGGTCTCACTAGGGCCCTGTACAACTGCAGAAGGACCTCTTTGCTCCTAAACTCAACTCCTCTTGTTATGAAGGCCAACATTCCATTGGCTTTCTTCACTGCCTGCTGTACCTGCATGCTTCCTTTCAGTGACTGATGCACTAGGACACACAGATATCGTTGGAAGATCCCTTTTTCTAACTCAGATTCCTATTAAGTCCTTCCCCCATAATCTTAACCCTATGTCCTCTGGTCACCGATTCACTCACTGTTGTTAAACAGGTTTCAAAAATGCAGTCAACGCTGCCGCAATCTCTTCGCTTGCCACGCCCAATATCCTGGAATATGTTGCAACAGACATGGCGAAATACCACTTGGGCATCTTACAACTCAGCGGTATGAATATTAATCTCAATAACTTCAAGTAACCCTTGCGTAGGAAGGAACTGCAGATGCTGGTTTAAACCGAAGATAGACAGAAAATATTGGATTAGCTCAGCGGGACAGGCGGCCTCTCTGGATAGAAGAAATGGATGAGGATTCGGGTCTAGACCCTTCTTCAGACTGAAGTCAGGGGAGAGGGAGATACAGATATAAGGTAATGTAAGGTGTGAAAACGAGACAAAGGGGTTGGAGATCAAGGAATATGTGGAATCAAAGCAAACAGAGACAAAATGTAATCGGAGACAGTCAGACTGGTTGGAGAACTGGGAAGGGGGAGGGTTCGAGAGAGAGGGAAAGCAAGGGTTACTTGAATTTAGCGAAGTCAATATTCATACCGCTGGGGTGAAAGCTGCCCAAGCGAAATAGGAAGTGCTGTTCCTCCAAACCCTCACTCTGACAGTGGAGGAGGCCCAGGACAGAAAGGTCAGAGTGGGAATGGGAGGGGGAGCTAAAGTGTTTAGCAACTGGGAGATCAGGTAGGCAGAGGCGGACTGAAGAAGGGTCTCGACCCGAAACGTCAGACATTCCTTCTGTCCAGTGATGCTGCCTGTCCCGCTGAGTTACTCCAGCATTGTGTGTATATCTTCGGTTTAAAGCAGCATCTGTAGTTCCTTCCTCCACATCAGTTCAGATATTGAACCTTTATTACCACCGTACTCTATCCGTACTCTATTGCCTCGTCAGTCTAGGATAATCTCTCTCAGTGCAGTTGCGACATTTTCTATCATCAGTGGCAGTTCTTTAACATCCCTCCCTATCACATCGGAAACACCTGGATCCTGATTCGTTGAGCTATCTGACCTTCGCCTCTTATCAACCATATCTTTGCAATGCCTTCAACATCAGAGATCCCTTTACTAATCGTGACCATACATTCAACCGCTTCACTGCATTGAAATCAGTAGCTTTTAGCACATCAACCCCATTGTGTTCATGAAACCGGCCTTGCGTGTCCGTACTTTCAAATGCATTTGATCCACTCTCCACATTGTCCTCAATCTCCCCCTTGCTGACCTACAAGGTTCCTTGGCGAGTAGGGCTGGACAATTCGAAAGTGTGTTATACATACGTTGAATCAAGAGGGTATCAATGGAGAGAGGGTAACAGCTGTTGGACAAAGGAAGTAATTCGTGTCTGAAGTGCCTCACCAGTCCGGTATTAAAGGTATTACAAAATGCTGGAGTAACTCAGCGGGTCAGGCAGCATCTCTGGAAAGAAGGAATGGGTGACGTTTCGGGTCGAAACCCTTCTTCAGACTAATGATTCCTTTCGCCTGCAACCACAAGAGATGCAACACCTGTCTCTTTACCTCCCCCTTCAACTCCATCCAAGGACCCAAACAGTTTTTCCAGGTGAGACAGAGGTTCACCTGCACCTCCTCCAATCTCATCTATTGTATCCGCTGCTCTAGATGTCAACTTCTTTACATCGGCGAAACCAAACGCAGGCTCGGCAATCGTTTCGCTCAACACCTTCGCTCAGTCCGCCATAACCAACCTGATCTCCCGGTGGCTGAGCACTTCAACACCCCCTCCCACTCCCAGTCTGACCTTTCTGTCATGGGCCTCCTCCAGTGCCATAGTGAGGCCCACCGGAAATTGGAGGAACAGCACCTCATATTTCGCATGGGCAGCTTGCAGCCCAGCGGTATGAACATTGACTTCTCCAACTTTAGACAGTTCCTCTGTCCCTCTCTTCCCCTCCTCCTTCCCAGTTCTCCCTCTAACTTCCTGTCTCCACCTTTATCCTTCCTTTGTCCCGCGCCCCCGACATCAGTCTGAAGAAGGGTCTTGACTCGAAACGTCACCCATTCCTTCTCTCCTGAGATGCTGCCTGACACGCTGATTTACTCCTGCATTTTGTGAATAAATACCTTTGATTCCGGTAGTAAATAGACCCTTTCCATATAACTGATACTTCAATATCTCCAATGGGGTTTTTTTTTAGGTATTACCTCTTGTAATGCCATCGGGCACTTCCGTGAACACCGTGTTCAACAAAAATGGGTGATCGAACTTTTCAACGGCCAGGGCACCCTCTGCTACTGACAGCGTCAGGGCTTCATCACTCACCCTGCATTAATTAAACAACTAGTTAGAAGACCAACGTCCAATGTTTCCTGAGTTATATTACAAAAACAACACAGCGAGCCTCACCTCCTCTTCCGAAGAGTTTCCTCCTGAAATACATAACAACAGAAAGACCAATTAATTTCCACATCGTGACAGCAGGAAGTTCAGCCAAATTGTTACAATTTGCCAACAGATCCTGGCTTCCACTGCTGGTGTAGCTTCTCGACCCAGAACACCTACCAACCTTTACCCCCACCTCTTTGTATTCACTGGAGTTTAGAAGAATGAGAGGGGATCTTATAGAAACATGTAAAATTATAAAAGGACTGGACAAGCTAGATGCAGGAAAAATGTTCCCAATGTTGGGTGAGTCCAGAACCAGGGGCCACAATCTCAGAATAAAGGGGAGGCCATTTAATACTGAGGTGAGAAGAACTTTTTCACCCAGAGAGTTGTGAATTTGTGGAATTCTCTGCTTTTGCAGTTGCAGCTCCTGGACTGTGGAACAGCATCCCTCTCCCCATCAGAACTGTCCTCCTCCATCGACTCCTTTAAGTCCAGGCTCAAAACCTCTTTCTACTCCCTAGCGTTTGAGGCCCTCTGAGGGGGCGCTGTGAACTGTTTATGTATGTGCTGTTACCTTTGTGTTCCATTGTATGTTCGTTTCTTAGTACCTGAACTGATGTGCGGCACTTTGGTCAATGTGGGTTCTTTTTAAATGTGCTATACAAATAAAATTGAATTGACTTGACTTGACTTTACCGAGGGCAGTAGAAGCCAAATCACTGGATGGATTTAAGAGAGAGTTTGATAGAGCTCTGGGGGCTAGTGGAATCAAGGGATATGGGGAGAAGGTAGGCACGGGTTATTGATTGTGGACGATCAGCCATGATCACAATGAATGGCGATGCAGGCTCGAAAGGCTGAATGGCCTCCTCCTGCACATATTTTCCATGTTTCTATGGTTGCAAAAGTTATTTCGACAGCTTGTGAGGAGATATTACGTGAGTCTGCGTGAGAATTAGGCCCAGTTAACATGGAAAAATATTACTAGCTCAGTGTCATAACTGCTGATCCAGAGTAGAGTGCAGCTGTGCTTGTGTAAGGAAAGCAGTAACTATGGCCCTGGAACAAACGAACCATTTATTCGGAGACACAAGACATGGCAAAAGACTCTCGGAAGAATGGGAACAGAAGTTCTAGAGGGGAAAAGAAATTAAGGGCAGGGCCAATTGTGACCGATGTGAGAGGGGAGGTAAATACAGAAGTTAAAGTGTTGTATTTAAATGCGCGTAGTATAAAAAATAAAGTGGATGAGCTTGAGGCTCAGTTAGTCATGGGCAAGTATGATGTTGTAGGGATCACTGAGACATGGCTACAAGAGGACCAGGGCTGGGAACTGAATATTCAGGGGTACACAACGTATAGAAAAGACAGACAGGTGGGCAGAGGGGGTGGGATTGCTCTGATGGTAAGGAATGATATACATTCCCTTGCAAGGGGTGACATAGAATCAGGAGATGTTGAATCAGTATGGATAGAAATGAGAAATTGTAAGGGTAAAAGGACCCTAATGGGAGTTATCTATAGGCCCCCAAACAGTAGCCTCGACATAGGGTGCAAGTTGAATCAGGAGATAAAATTGGCGTGTCAAAAATGTAATGCTACGGTGGTTATGGGAGATTTCAACATGCAGGTAGACTGGGAAAATCAGGTTGGAAAGGGACCCCAGGAAAGAGAGTTTGTAGAGTGCCTTCGAGATGGATTCTTAGAACAGCTTGTACTGGAGCCTACCAGGGAGAAGGCAATTCTGGATTTAGTGTTGTGTAATGATCCTGATCTGATAAGGGGACTAGAGGTAAAAGAGCCATTAGGAGGCAGTGATCACAACATGATAAGTTTTACTCTGCAAATGGAAAGGCAGAAGGGAAAATCGGAAGTGTCAGTATTAGAGTATAGCAAAGGGGATTACAGAGGCATGAGGCAGGAGCTGGCCAAAATTGACTGGAAGGAGGCCCTAGCAGGGAAGACGGTAGAACAGCAATGGCAGGTATTCCTGGGAATAATGCAGAGGTTGCAGGATCAATTTATTCCAAAGAGGTGGAAAGACTCTAAGGGGAGTAAGAGACACCTGTGGCTGACGAGGGAAGTCAGGGACAGCATAAAAATTAAGGAGAGGAAGTATAACATAGCAAAGAAGAGTGGGAAGACAGAGAATTGGGACTCTTTTAAAGAGCAACAAAAGTTAACTAAAAAGGCAATACGGGGAGAAAAGATGAGGTACGAGGGTAAACTAGCCAATAATATAAAGGAGGATAGCAAAAGTTTTTTTAGGTACGTGAAGAGGAAAAAAATAGTCAAGGCAAATGTGGGTCCTTTGAAGACAGAAGCAGGGGAATTTATTATGGGGAACAAAGAAATGGCAGACGAGTTAAACCGTTACTTTGGATCTGTCTTCACTGAGGAAGATACACATAATCTCCCAAATGTTCTAGGGGCTGGAGAACCTAGGGTGATGGAGGAACTGAAGGAAATCCACATTAGGCAGGAAATGGTTTTGGGTAGACTGATGGGACTGAAGGCTGATAAATCCCCAGGGCCTGATGGTCTGCATCCCAGGGTACTTAAGGAGGTGGCTCTAGAAATAGTGGAAGCATTGGAGATCATTTTTCAATGTTCTATAGATTCAGGATCTGTTCCTGTGGATTGGAGGATAGCAAATGTTATCCCACTTTTTAAGAAAGGAGGGAGAGAGAAAACGGGTAACTATAGACCAGTTAGTCTGACATCAGTGGTGGGGAAGATGCTGGAGTCAATTATAAAAGACGAAATTGCTGAGCATTTGGATAGCAGTAACGGGATCATTCCGAGTCAGCATGGATTTACGAAGGGGAAATCATGCTTGACAAATCTACTGGAATTTTTTGAGGATGTAACTAGGAAAATTGACAGGGGAGAGTAAGTGGATGTGGTGTACCTCGACTTTCAGAAAGCCTTCGACAAGGTCCCACATAGATTAGTGGGCAAAATTAGGGCACATGGTATTGGAGGTAGGGTACTGACATGGATAGAAAATTGGTTGACAGACAGAAAGCAAAGAGTGGGGATAAATGGGTCCCTTTCGGAATGGCAGGCAGTGACCAGTGGGGTACCGCAAGGTTCGGTGCTGGGACCCCAGCTATTTACGATATACATTAATGACTTAGACGAAGGGATTAAAAGTACCATTAGCAAATTTGCAGATGATACTAAGCTGGGGGGTAGTGTGAATTGTGAGGAAGATGCAATAAGGCTGCAGGGTGACTTGGACAGGTTGTGTGAGTGGGCGGATACATGGCAGATGCAGTTTAATGTAGATAAGTGTGAGGTTATTCACTTTGGAAGTAAGAATAGAAAGGCAGATTATTATCTGAATGGTGTCAAGTTAGGAGGAGGGGGAGTTCAACGAGATCTGGGTGTCCTAGTGCATCAGTCAATGAAAGGAAGCATGCAGGTACAGCAGGCAGTGAAGAAAGCCAATGGAATGTTGGCCTTCGTAACAAGAGGAGTTGAGTATAGGAGCAAAGAGGTCCTTCTACAGTTGTACCGGGCCCTGGTGAGACCGCACCTGGAGTACTGTGTGCAGTTTTGGTCTCCAAATTTGAGGAAGGATATTCTTGCTATGGAGGGCGTGCAGCGTAGGTTCACTAGGTTAATTCCCGGAATGGCGGGACTGTCGTATGTTGAAATGCTGGAGCGATTGGGCTTGTATACACTGGAATTTAGAAGGATGAGGGGGGATCTTATTGAAACATATAAGATAATTAGGGGATTGGACACATTAGAGGCAGGAAACATGTTCCCAATGTTGGGGGAGTCCAGAACAAGGGGCCACAGTTTAAGAATAAGGGGTAGGCCATTTAGAACGGAGATGAGGAAGAACTTTTTCAGTCAGAGAGTGGTGAAGGTGTGGAATTCTCTGCCTCAGAAGGCAGTGGAGGCCAGTTCGTTGGATGCTTTCAAGAGAGAGCTGGATAGAGCTCTTAAGGATAGCGGAGTGAGGGGGTATGGGGAGAAGGCAGGAACGGGGTACTGATTGAGAGTGATCAGCCATGATCGCATTAAATGGCGGTGCTGGCTCGAAGGGCTGAATGGCCTACTCCTGCACCTATTGTTTATTGTCTGTGGCGGATTCTGGAGCAGGCGCATGTACCGATCACGCTTCGGTACCGGAGCCTTCTTGTGTCTTGTGGAGGAGAGGGGGTAGAGCTGGAAAAGAGGGGCAAGGGGAAGGACTCAGGGCAAGTATTGGCAATTGACAGGTGGATTCGGCTGAGGAAGGACGTTGGTGAGAGGGGCGTAGATATCCACCGCCGATGGAGATGGGGACAAAGATGGCCTCAGGATTGGAATATGTTCAGGATGAAAGATGGTGAATGGAACAAAATGCGTGTCAAAATGTACCGTTGGAATCACTCCCATTCTTGACTGAAATGGCACAGAGGAGGCTTAGGTTGGGTAATGACTGGATCAAGGGAACATTGAAAATATGGTCAGAAGTAGGAAAGAAATTAAAACTGTCGAAATCCATTTGTAGGGCCAATAAAATAGTGATAAACCCAGATTTTTTACCATCTACTATGGACTCAGGGTATAACAATTGGTCAAACAAGGGGTTAATATATATCGCACAAGTGTTTAATGGACAGACCACGAAGTCATTCGAACAACTTGCTCAGGAATTTAATCTACCAGCTCATGACCTTTTATAAATTCCTACAACTACGACATTACCTTCAGAAACATAAGGAATGGGAGAATATTTGTAAAAAAAACATCCAAACTAGAGGAACTGTTAATGTCATTTTCAGAGGAAGAGACAAAAAAAGGAGTTATATCAAAAATGTATAAAATAATACAACATGAATCAAATGATAACAATATGGATGTCAAAGAAAAATGGGAGTTGGAAACAAATATTATAACAACAGATGAAAAATGGGAGGAATTTAAATGAGCCCCGAATTAATGCACATTGCTGAATTTATTTCAGAAGTCGCCCACTATTTTGTGATGTTGGAAAATAACTGCAGATGCCGGTACAAATCGAAGGTATCACAAAATGCTGGAGTAACTCAGCAGGTCTGAAGAAGGGTCTCGACCCGAAACTTACTCTAAACCAAACTGAAAATGTAACCCCTTACCTTCAGAAACATCAAACTGTCCGTTAGGTTCAGCTGATCCTGTAGCTTCAAGCATTTTTCTGGCATAGAGTTTAACTCCTCTTGAATCGCTCGGAGATTCTTTTCCATTGGATTTAGAACGCTGTTCTCTTCTTCCAGAAGATCCTTGAGAAAGAGGAGCTCTTTCTCATTGAGAATCTGGCGCAGTTCAGCAAATACCGATGTGATGTAGGTCACCAGGTTCTAATACTGTTCCTGTCAAATGAAAGGTGAAGGTCAATATTATCGAGCCTGGAATCTAAGACAAATAGCACAAAATCAGAGAAGGGAAACTGGAAACCTTACCTGGACTCCAGAAATCTTCTCTTTCTGTTGCTGCTCCATTTCCTCCATCGCTGATTTATTTTTTGTGAGAGTTTCCAAAGATGTTTTAATCTTCTCCTGGGATTGAGGTTCAGATTCAGTGAGTAAAAGAATTACACCAGACGGAACCAATGGACTGCAGACACGGAACTGTACATGAACGTTTACAAAAAGACACAGACTGCTGAGGAACTTGGCGGGTCAGGAAGCGTATCGGTGGAGAGCCGTAGGCGACATTTTGGGTCAGAATCTTTCTTTGGACTGATTAGAGTAGGTGGGAAAGATGGGCCAGGAATACATCTGCCAGGTGATAGGTGGATACAAGTGAAGGGGGGGGGAGGGGGAGGGGTAGGGGTTTGGCAGCAGGTTGGCCAAAGGCCATACATGAAAAGACAAAAATAAGGGAAGTAAGGAGTAAGGAAACAAGAGGTACGAATTGTAAAGCCAGAGGAAAGAATATAGATGGGGAGGGGTTGGGGATGGGAAGGAGGAAATGGTTGCACTGCCAGGTGTGGCATCTCTATACTAAAACCCTCGTTTGTTTGATTGTTTGCTTGTTCCTGAACAACAGCCAAAGCGGAACACGATAGCGCGAAAATTTTAGGCCCATCTTACTCAACGTCGTCCCTTTGGTGCTAATGGAAGAAGTTTCATTGAAATCGGCGTTATATATTTAAAGTTATTCACATTTTAAAGTTTAAATCTATCTCCGAGAGAGGGAGGGGAGGGTGGAGGGAGGGAGAAGGATGGAGGATAAGGGGGATGCAGTGGGGGAGGGGAAGGTGGGATGGGGGAGGGGAAGGGGGGAGGGAAAGGGGGGACGGGAAGGGGGGAGGGGAAGGGGGAGGTGGACGGGGGAAGGGAAGGGAGGAGGGGGTGTGTAGGGGAGGGGGGATGCGAGGTGGGGGAGGGAGGGGGGAGGAGGGAGGGAGGGGGGAGATGAGAGGGGGAAGGGGGCAAGGGATGGAGGAGAGGGTGCTGCACCAATGCAGGAGAGGTTTGGGCCCAGTAACTTGGTCTAGAACAAGGAGAAAAGGTAGGAAAATACAAATAATAAGAGTAATAAGATAAATAAAAAAAGTTATAAGTAAGATTAATAGAGGAATGACTAATAGAGTAATAGTTGGGATGGGTGTGTGTGGGTGGTGTGGGTTTGTTATGTATGTATGTAGTTTGGTTACCTACAAACTGTGAATGTTAATGTTTATGCTGAAGGAATTACATGAGAAATTCCGAGCTTCACAAGCGGAATTTGAGGCGCTATTCCTTCAGTTTGCAATCAAGCAAAACATAAGCCCAGGGCAGAAAAGTCAGCGTAGGAATGCAAAGGAGAGTTGAAATGGTTCGCAACCGGTAGATCCATCGGGGCTTGGCAGGGGTACTCGCGGAACCAGTGGCTCAATCTACCCTCTCGCCTCGCCGGTGTAATGGAGGCCTCGCCGGGAACACGGGATGCAGTGGGTAGGGTCACAGGTGGTGCACGAAAACCCCTCTCTCTCTCTCTCTCTCTCTCTCACTGTCAGGGGTCCCTTGATGGGTGTAAGACAGACAGAAAGCAAAGAGTGGGGATAAATGGGTCCCTTTCAGAATGGCAGGCAGTAACTAGTGGGGTACCGCAAGGCTCGGTGCTGGGACCGCAGCTATTTATAATATACATTAATGACTTGGATGAAGGGATTAAAAGTACAATTAGTAAATTTGCAGATGATACAAAGCTGGGTGGCAGTGTGAACTGTGAGGAAGATGCTATGAGGTTGCAGGGTGACTTGGACAGGTTGTGTGAGTGGGCGGATGCATGGCAGATGCAGTTTAATGTCAATAAGTGTGAGGTTATCCACTTTGGTGGTAAGAATAGGAAGGCAGAGTATGATCTGAATGGTGTCAAGTTAGGAACAGGGGTCGTACAACGAGATCTGGGTGTCCTAGTGCATCAGTCACTGAAAGGAAGCAAGCAGGTACAGCAGGCAGTGAAGAAAGCCAATGGAATGTTGGCCTTCATAACAAGAGGAGTTGAGTATAGGAGCAAAGAGGTCCTTCTGCATTTGTGCAGGGCCCTAGGGAGACCGCACCTGGAGTACTGTGTGCAGTTTTGGTCTCCAAATTTGAGGAAGGATATTCTTGCTATTGAGGGCGTGCAGCGTAGGTTTACTAGGTTAATTCCCGGAATGGCGGGACTATCATATGTTGAAAGACTGGAGCGACTAGGCTTGTATACACTGGAATTTAGAAGGATGAGAGGACATCTTAATGAAACGTATAAAATTATTAAGGGGTTAGACACATTAGAGGCAGGAAACATGTTCCCAATGTTGGGGGAGTCCAGAACAAGGGGCCACAGTTTAAGAATAAGGGGTAGGCCATTTAGAACTGAAATGAGGAAAAACTTTTTCAGTCAGAGTGTTGTGAATCTGTGGAATTCTCTGCCTCAGAAGGCAGTGGAGGCAAATTCTCTGAATGCATTCAAGAGAGAGCTGGATCGAGCTCTTAAGGATAGCGGAGTCAGGGGGGATGGGGAGAAGGCAGGAACGGGGTACTGATTGAGAATGATCAGCCATGATCACATTGAATGGTGGTGCTGGCTCGAAGGGCCGAATGGCCTCCTCCTGCACCTATTGTCTATTGTAAGGGAGAAAGTATAGCCACAGGTGTCTCATGTCTTACTGTAGGTGGGGCGGGTACATGGGGATGGGGTTGTTCGTGTGGGAAACAGAGTGCAAAACTGCAGTCTCTGCGAAAGGCGGAAATGGAAAATCACCAGATGCTCTTTGTTTTTTTTACCTTGAAGATTTCCACTGCTTCTTTAATCGGCATGAAGAGGTGCTCTCTGTGTTCCCGCGCGTCTCGGCAGATCAGGCAGATTAGTTGTTTGTCTGTTTCGCAAAACAGCTTCAGTTCTTCCTGGTGTTCCTCGCAGTGAAGTTTACTTTTCTTGCTTTCCGTTTTCGGGCTGAGTGTTCGAGCTTTCTCGGTGATACTCACCAGGGCCCGATTCATCCTGAGGCTGCGGTCTGCAAACTCCTCTCTACACTCCGGGCAGGAGTTTCTCCCCTCCCTGTCCCAACTCTGCGTGATGCAGGAGCGGCAGAAGTTGTGCCCGCACTCCAGTGACACCGGATGGGTGAACAAATCCAGGCAGATGGGACAAACCACGTCCTCGGTCCAACACTCGGACTGAGCCATCGAAGCCATTTTCAATTCACACAACTTACTGGTTCACGCCGAGCCCTGGAGTATCGCGAGTGTTCAAATGTGCGCTGGCAGCAAAGGCTGAACAATACTAATAAACAACACCAAGTCAAGTCAAGTTTATTTGTCACATACACATACAAGATGTGCAGTGACATGAAAGTGGCAACGCCTGCGGATTGTACAAAAAAATTACAATTACAGCATAAAAATTAAAATTAATACAGGTTTTTAAAAATTCTTTGGAGATATAATAGTTAACAATCCCGATGGCCTGTGGGAAGAAACTCGATCGCATCTGAAGAAGCCTGAAGAAGGGTCTCGACCCGAAACGTCACCCATTACTTCTCTCCAGAGATCCTGCCTGACCCGTTGAGTTACTCCAGCATTTTGTGTCCACTAGCATCTCATATTTCGCTTGGGCAGCTTGCAGCCCAGTCGTATGAATATTGATTTCGGTAATTTCCAGTAACTCCAGCATTCCCTCTCTCTCTATCTCCCCCACTCAAGTTGCACTAGCTTCTCGTTTTCACTCAACAAACAGCTAATAATGGCCTGTTTCCTTTATAATCGTTACGTTTTTGCATATCTTTCATTCATTGTTCTTTAGCTCTAGGTTGGTGCAGCGTGTGGGCGGGGCCCAGGAGCAGTTGGAGCAGCGTGTGGGCGGGGCCCAGGAGCGGTTGGTGCAGCGTATGGGCGGGGCCCAGAAGCGGTTGGAGCAGCGTGTGGGCGGGGCCCAGGGGCGGTTTGAGCAGCGTGTGGGCGGGGCTCAGGAGCGGGTGGAGCAGCATGTGGGCGGGTTCCAGGAGCGGTTGGAGCAGCGTGTGGGCGGGTCCTGGAACGGTTTGAGCAGCGTGTGGGCGGGGCTCAGGAGCGGGTGGAGCAGCATGTGGGCTGGTTCCAGGAGCGGTTGGAGCAGCGTGTGGGCGGGTCCTGGAACGGTTGGAGCAGCGTGTGGGCGGGGCTCAGGAGCGGTTGGTGCAGCGTTGGTTTAAAATCGTTCCCTCACACTTCAAAAGAAGTGGTCTGGAGGAAGCCGCTGATTGGTGGAAGCGGACGAGAGGCAGCAGCTGATTGGTGGAAGTGGACCAGAGGCAGCAGTTGATTGGTGGAAGTGGACTAGAGGAAGCAGCTGATTGGGCGTAACCCCAGGGTTGTATTTCTGCTTTTTGTTCGTACTTTTAGTTCAGGGTTCAGTGAGTTCAGGGTTCAGTGATTTCAGGGTTCAATGAGTTCAGGGTTCAGTGCTTTTTAGTAAAGGTACAGTTTAAAGCAAGGGTGTCAAACTCATTTTCACCCCGGGCCACATCAGCATTATGGTTGCCCTCAAAGGGCCGGTTGTAACTGTAAGACTGTATAAATGTAACTAATCCTTAACATATTGTTAAATAACTGTCTGCATTTGATTATTATTTATTGAAATGAACAAATATTGTACATGCATTAACATAAATGTAAAAATATATGTAAGCACATTGACAAATTGGGCCCGTTCCTCGTAGGGTTTCCATTTCGACCTGGGGAAATCGCGTTTTTTCTTTAAAATAAATTGTCTCTTAAAAAAAAAAAAAAGAATCTCAAAGGGGGGGGGGGGGGGAGGTGGAGAGGGGAGGGTTGGGTGAGATGGGGAAAGGGATCCTCTGACACCGTCCTGCCAGCGGCCATCTTCTTTCTCCTTCACTGTGGTGCCGTGCTCCTCCAGAGGAGGGGGAGCGCAATTAAAGGCGGTACAGGGAAGGGGAGAGGGTGTGACCGAGGAGCCTTGGATCCAAAGCCTCTCCTGTATTGGTGTAGCATCCTCAACCCCCTACTCAATCCCCCTTATCCTTCCTCTCCCTACCCCGCACTCTCCCATTTTCCCTGACCCTCACTGTCCCCCTTCTCCCCACCCCACTCTCTCATCCCCCCACCAACACCCCCTCCTCCCCCCAACCCTGCTGTCCCCTTCCCCCCACCCCTCCTCCCCACCCCCACTCTTCTCTCCTCCCCACCCTCCTCCCTAGTAGCACTCTCCCTCCCACACCCACTCGCACTCTCCTCCACCCCCCATTCCCCACCACCTCCCTTTCCACCACTCTCTCCTCCCCCCACCCCCCAACTCTCTCCTCCCCCGCCCCACTCTCACTCTCCCCATCCCCCCTTTCCCCCACTCTCTCCTCCCCATCCCCAATCTCCCCTCCCCCCACATTCTCTCCTCCCCCAGCCCCTCTCCCCAGCCCCACTATCTCCTCCACCCCTCCTCACCCACCCCCGCCTCCCCCACTCTCTCCACCCCTCCCCTCCACCCACTCGCCCCACCTGCATTCTCACCGTCCCCCTCTCCCCCACCCCCACTGTCCCCCATCCCCCTACCCCCCATTCTCTTCCCCCACCACCACCCCCTTCCCACCGCACTCCCTCTCTCCTCCCCCCACCCTCCCCTCCTTTCACTCTCACTGTCCCCTTCCCCATCATCCACCTTTCCCTCCCTCCCCCCACTCTCCCCTCTTCCCTGACCCTCAGTCCCCCTTCCCTCCCACCCCACTCTCTCTTCCCCCCACCACCACCCCCGGCACTTACCGAACATGCAGGGAGGAGGAGGGAGCCCCGGACTACTCGAGTTGGGCGGCGGAGGTGGGACTACTCGAGTCGGGCGGCGGAGGTGGGACTACTCGGGGCGGACGGCCGCGGGTCTGGGAGAGTGGGGAGGGGAGAGAAGTGAGAGGAGAGAGGAGAGAGGCGCGGCGGGGGATGCGCACAAGATGGCGCAGCATGAAGAGGCCGCCATCTTTCTGAGGTCGCGACGGGGCCGTCGTTGGCAGCGACCGCTGAAGGAGGAGGAGAAGAAGCTGCCCGGTCCCGCTGGGTCCGGGCGGGAGGGGGGACTCCAGGACGCCGTGCCCGTGGATTGAAGGGACGGAAGGGAAGGATGAGGACCATCAGTCCGACCATCTCCCTCCTGCTCGGGAGTGTCCCCCGGATGAGGTAGAGTGAGGAGAGGCCGTGCCGTCAGACGCACAGCACTTTGAAAAATGTGTTTAGTAATGAGAGTTTGAAAGTTAAAAATGTCTGTAACTTAAAAGATATTCGACCAATGACAATTAAGCTCTCGCGGGCCACATAAAATGACGTGGCGGGCAGCATTCGGCCCGCGGGCCTTGTGTTTGACACATGTGCTGTAAGCAAACACAATACAGAAATATATTATGTTAATCTTCAACATTCATATGACAGGAAGAGTCACACAGCCTTCAGTCCCATGTCACATCCCAGTTTGCTAAACTGCACCAGATTATCACTGAGAAAGAAAAGTACTTCCTCAAAGACATCCGAGAAGATGAGGAGCGGATTCTAAATCTAATGGAGAAAAATCTTCGGGAGATTCAAGAGAATTTAAATTCTAATCAGGAGGAACTCCTGCGTTTACAGGAACGGATGGAACAAAAAGACTGCGTGAAATTTCTAATTTCGAAGGTGCCCTTCGAGCGAGCACCGCAATTCAATGTGATCATGGCTGATCATTCTCTATCAGTACCCCGTTCCTGCCTTCTCCACATACCCCCTGACTCCACTATCCTTAAGAGCTCTATCTAGCTCTCTCTTGAATGCATTCAGAGAATTGGCATCCACTGTCTTCTGAGGCTGAGAATTCCACAGATTCACAACTCTCTGACTGAAAAAGTTTTTCCTCATCTCTGTTCTAAATGGCCTACACCTTATTCTTAAACTGTGGCCACTTGTTCTGGACTCCCCCAACATTGGGAACATGTTTCCTGCCTCTAACGTGTCCAACCCCTTAATAATCTTATACGTTTTGATAAGATCTCCTTTCATCCTTCTAAATTCCAATGTATACAATCCGAGTCGCTCCAGTCTTTCAACACATGACGGTCCCACCATTCCGGGAATTAACCTCGTAAACCTACGCTGCACGTCCTCAATTGCAAGAATATCATTCCTCAAATTTGGAGACCAAAACTGCACACAGTACTCCAGTTGCAGTCTCACTAGAGCCCTGTACAACTGCAGAAGGGCCTCTTTTCTCCTATACTCAACTCCTCTTGTTATGAAGGCCAACATTCCATTGGCTTTCTTCACTGCCTGCTCTTCCTGCATGCTTCCTTTCAGTGACTGATGCACTAGGACATCCAGATCTCGTTGTTCCTAACTTGACACCATTCAGATAATACTCTGCCTTCCTATTCTTACCACCAAAGTGGATAACCTCACACTTATCCACATTAAACTGCATCTGCCATGCATCCGCCCACTCACACAACCTGTCCAAGGCAACCTGCAACCTCATAGCATCTTCCTCACAGTTCACACTGCCACCCATCTCCCGGTGACTCAGCACTTCAACTCCCCCTCCCATTCCCAATCTGTCCTTTCTGTCCTGGGCCTCCTCCATTGTCAGAGTGAAGGAACAGCAAATTGGAGGAAGAGCACCTCATATTTAGCGTGGGTAGTTTACACCCCAACGGTATGAACATTGACTTCTCTAACTTCAAATAGCCCTTGCTTTCCCTCCCTATCCCCTCCTCCTCCCCAGTTCTCCCACCAGTCTTTCTGTCTCCGACTACATTCCATCTCTGTCCCACCCACTCCCCTGCCAACAGTCTGAAGAAGGGTGAAGAAGGGTCTCGACTCGAAACGTCACCCATTCCTTCTCTCCAGAGATGCTGCCTGGCCCGCTGAGTTACTCCAGCATTTTGTGTCGACCAGTGAATTTATTCATTCGACTAGTCCACAGGCATACAGCACACACTCTCACCAACACACACCTTACATGTGGGGACACACCATGACTTACACAACCATCCATGAACACACTCACCAACGCAGGATACATGCACCCACTGATATTGAATACGGCCATTACATTAACTCAGTCTGACGCACACACGTACCCAGCCGCAACTTCGCCATCCTCGTCTCCCATTTCGCTCTCCCCGTCCGCGACAACCAAAACATTTCACTTCCACTTCCCGGAAGAAAATTAGCGGAAATGCATTTCTCTTTTCCATCTCGCGCAATTGTGGAAAATCCCCCGCGGGAAACTTTCATTGTCCGCCCGCCTGTGCCCGAGGCCGAGCGGCCTCTCCCCCGGTCCCGGGGCCGCGCGGCCCGAGTCTCCCCCCGACCCCCGGGGACTCTCTGATTCTCTGCTTCCCCCCCCCCAGTCTCCGTCACCCTGGATGTGGAAACAGCGCATCCGGGGCTCGAGGTGTCTGAGGATCGGAAGAGGGTGGGACAGACCGAGTCTCGGAGGAGTCTCTCTGACACAGAGAAGAGGTTCATAAACTGGCTGTGTGTGCTGGGATCGGAGGGATTCACATCGGGGAGACATTACTGGGAGGTGGATGTGGCGGGGAGTACGTACTGGAGTCTGGGAGTCGCCACAGAGTGTGTGGAGAGGAAGAGACAGGCCGAACTGATCCCGGAGACTGGAGTCTGGAGCATCGAGCGGGATAGTAATGAGCTTAATGCAGTCACCTCCCCTCCATCCCGTCTCCCCGCCGGTCCCATCCCCTGGAGGGTGGGAGTTTATCTCAGTTACGAGTCCGGGACAGTTTCCTTTTACGACGCGGGCACCAAGTCCCATCTCCACACCTTCACTGGGAATAAATTCACGGAGAAACTTTATCCTTTCTTTGGGCCTTGGCAAGAAACCCAGTGGCTGAGAATCTGCTCCGGTTCCTCTCCGGGTGTGTGAAAGGGTCGGGTCCCGGGACCGGCGTCAGGAGCGGGGCTCAGGGGCTGTGGGGCAGAAACCCGGTGGACAACAGGTCGGCGCTGAACGGCTTCCATTTAATTCCCAAATTCCGCGTCGTAAACCCCCAGTGAGCGCGGAAATAAAACCAGGGGGAATGTAAATGTGGGAAGAGAGAAATAAACAGCCAATGCGTTTAGAAGTGTTGATCCGCCTCTTTTTTAAACGTGTTATCGGATCCCGTCAACTGAACTTTTATAAAAATCTAAGGATTGATACACTCGGCCTCCCCACTCATACTTGACCCATGGGATCCCGATCTCATCAGGATCATAAATGGTCGGAAATCTTCATCGGGACACGGAAAAGTTGGACATTGAACAAATTTGACATTGCAGTCGAACTTATTAGAAGTGGAGAGAATCATAGGTGATAGAAGCAGGATTAAGCCATTCGGCCCTTCAAGTCTACTCCGCCATTCTAACATGGCTGATCTATCTCTCCCTCCGAACTCCATTCTCCTGCCTTCTCCCCATAACCCCTGACACCCGTACGAATCAAGAATCTGTCTAGCTCTGCCTTAAAAATATCCATTGACTTGGCCTCCACAGCACTCTGTGGCAAAGAAATCCACAGATCCACTACCCTTTGACTCAAGATATTCCTCCTCAATTGCCGAAAGGAACATCCGTTAAATCTGGGGCTGTGACCTCGGGTCCTAGATTCCCACGAGTGGGAACATCCTCTCCACATCCACTCTATCCAAGCCTTTTTCACTTATCGGTAAGTTTCATATCACCGGGCAGGTCACGGGTGCAACCGACGGGAATGTGAATAACACGAATGGGGTTTTATGTGGGCAGGAAGAACGTGGCAATGGTGAGCCTGGGAACAATTTCAGAAGGAGATGGTAACTGCACAATTACCAATAGCGATACGATACGATAAATCTGTATTTATCCCCGGAGGGAAATTGGTCTGCCAATTGGTCACGACAAACAACAAGGTACACGGAAAACATGAAATTAAAATTTAAATGTTGAAAGGGGAAAAGGGGACGTACAACGAGATCTGGGTGCCTCAGTGCATCAGTCACTGAAAGTAAGCATGCAGGTACAGCAGGCAGTGAAGAAAGCCAATGGAATGTTGGACTTCATGGCAAGAGGAGTTGACACGTTGGAGGCAGGAAACATGTTCCCAATGTTGCGGGAGTCCAGAACCAGGCGCCATAGTTTAAGAACAAGGGGTAGGCCATTGACAACGGAGATGAGGAAAAACGTTTTCACTCAGAGAGTTGTAAATCTGTGCCTCGCTTCCCCTCCCCTTCCCTGATCTCCCATTTTCTTCCTGTCTCCATCTATATCCTTCCTTTGTCCCGCCCCCTGACATCAGTCTGAAGAAGGGTCTCTCCTGAGATGCTGCCTGACCTGCTGAGTTACTCCAGCATTTTGTGAATAAATACCTTCGATTTGTACCAGCATTCGCAGTTATTTTCTTACACATTGAATGGTGGTGCTGGCTCGAAGGTCTGAATGGCCTCCTCCTGCGTCTATTATCTATTGTCTATTGCAGTCAATTACCATTCATTATACGACGTGGCAGGGTGCAGAGTGGATAACGCGATGCTGCAGGAATTCAGCCGCTCCCAAAAGCAAATAGACTTCGAACCGTGCAACCTCATAGCATCTTCCTCACAGTTCACACTACCACCCAGCTTTGTATCATCTGCAAATTTGCTAATGGTACTTTTAATCCCTTCATCCAAGTCATTAATGTATATTGTAAATAGCTGCTGTCCGAGCACCGAGCCTTGCGGTACCCCACTAGTTACTGCCTGCCATTCTGAATAGGGCACATTTATCCCCACTCTTTGCTTTCTTTCTGTCAACCAATTTTCTATCCATGTCAGTACGCTACCTCCAATACCTTGTGCTCTAATTTTGCCCACTAATCTCCTATGTGGAACCTTGCCGAATGCTTTCTGAAAGTCAAGGTACAGGGTGATGGGAGCATGAGCAGAGGGGTATAAAATGAGGGTAGAAACAATAGGTAACAAGGTGAAAAGTAAAAGTGGCAGGCAGACAAATCCAGGGCAAAAATCAAAAAGGACCACTATGCAACATAATTATATAAGGGGCAAGAGTGTTATAAATACAAGCCTGAAGGATTTGTGTCTCAATGCAAGGAGTATACGTAATATGGTGGATGAATTAAATGTGGAGATAGTTATTAATGATTATGATATAGTTGGGATTACGGAGACATGGCTCCAGGGTGACCAAGGCTGAGAGCTCAACATCCAGGGATATTCAATATTCAGGCGGGATAGACAGAAAGGAAAAGGAGGTGGTGTAGCGTTGCTGGTTAGAGAGGAGATTAACGCAGTGGAAAGGAAGTACATTAGCTCGGAGGATGTGGAATCGATATGGGTAGAACTGCGAAACACTAAGGGGCAGAAAATGCTATTGGGAGTTGTGTACAGGCCACCTAACAGCAGTAGTGAGGTTGGGGATGGCATCAAACAGGAAATTAGAAATGCGTGCACTAAAGGTGCAGCAGTTATAATGGGTGACTTCAATCTACATATAGATTGGGTGAACCAAATTGGCAGGGATGCTGAGGAAGAGGATTTCTTGGAATGTTTGCGAGATGGTTTTCTAAACCAACATGTCGAGGAACCAACGAGAGAGCAGGCCATTCTAGACTGGGTATTAAGTAATGAGGAAGGGTTAGTTAGCAGTCTTTTTGTGCGAGGCCACTTGGGCAAGAGTGACCATAATATGGTGGAGTTCTTCATCGAAACATATAAACATGGAAAATAGGTGCAGGAATAGGCCATTCGGCCCTTCGAGCCTGCACCGCCATTCAATATGATCATGGCTGATCATCCAACTCAGTACCCCGTACGTGCATTCTCTCCATACCCCCTGATCCCTTTAGACACAAGGGCCACATCTAACTCCCTCTAAATATAGCCAATGAACTGGCCTCAACTACCTTCTGTAGCAGAGAATTTCACAGATTCACCACTCTCTGTGTGAAAAAAAACGTTCTCATCTCGGTCCTAAAAGAATTCCCCCTTATCCTTAAACTGTGACCCCTTGTTCTGGACTTCCCCAACATCGGGAACAATCTTCCTGCATCTAGCCTGTCCAACCCCTTAAGAATTTGTTAACTGTAAATGTTAATGTTTATGCTGAAGGAATTACACGAGAAATTCCGAGCTTCACAAGCGGAATTTGAGGCGCTATTCCTTCAGTTTGCAATCAAGCAAACCACAAGCCCAGGGCAGAAAAGTCAGTGTAGGAATGCAAAGGAGAGTTGAACTGGTTAGCAACCGGTAGATCTATCGGGTCTTGGCAGGGGTACTCGCGGAAACGGTGGCTCAATCTACCCTCTCGCCTCGCCGGTGTAATGGAGGCCTCGCCGGGAACACGGGATGCAATGGGTGAGGGTCACAGGTGGTGCACGAAAACCCCCCTCTCTCTCTCTCTCTCACTGTCAGGGGTCCCTTGATGGGTGTAAGACAGACAGAAAGCAAAGAGTGGGGATAAATGGGTCCCTTTCAGAATGGCAGGCAGTGACTAGTGGGGTACCGCAAGGCTCGGTGCTGGGAACGCAACTATTTGCAATATACATTAATGAATTGGATGAAGGGATTAAAAGTACCATTAGCAAATTTGCAGATGATATAAAGCTGGGTGGTAGTGTGAACTGCGAGGAAGATGCTATGAGGTTGCACGGTGACTTGGACAGGTTGTGTGAGTGGGCGGATGCATGGCAGATGCAGTTTAATGTGAATAAGTGTGAGGTTATCCACTTTGGTGGTAAGAATAGGAAGGCAGAGTATTATCTGAATGGTGTCAAGTTAGGAACACGGGACGTACAACGAGATCTGGGTGTCCTAGTGCGTCAGTCACTGAAAGGAAGCAAGCAGGTACAGCAGGCAGTGAAGAAAGCCAATGGAATGTTGGCCTTCATAACAAGAGGAGTTGAGTATAGGAGCAAAGAGGTCCTTCTGCAGTTGTACAGGGCCCTAGTGAGACCGCACCTGGAGTACTGTGTGCAGTTTTGGTCTCCAAATTTGAGGAAGGATATTCTTGCTATTGAGGGCGTACAGTAGGTTTACGAGGTTAATTCCCGGAATGGCGGGACTATCATATGTTGAAAGACTGGAGCGACTAGGCTTGTATGCATTGGAATTTAGAAGGATGAGAGGAGATCTTATCGAAACGTATAAGATTATTAAGGGGTTGAACACGTTAGAGGCAGGAAACATGTTCCCAATGTTGGGGGAGTCCAGAACAAGGGGCCACAGTTTAAGAATAAGGTGTAGGCCATTTAGAACTGAAATGAGGAAAAACTTTTTCAGTCAGAGAGTTGTGAATCTGTGGAATTCTCTGCCTCAGAAGGCAGTGGATGCCAATTCTCGGAATGCATTCAAGAGAGAGCTAGATAGAGCTCTTAAGGATAGCGGAGTCAGGGGTTATGGGGAGAAGGCAGGAACGGGCTACTGATTGAGAATGATCAGCCATGATCACATTGAATGGCGGTGCTGGCTCGAAGGGCCGAATGGCCTCCTCCTGCACCTATTGTCTATTGTCTATTGTCTATTATGTTGCTGGACTTGCCGAGGCAGCTTGAGTTATGAAGTGAGCATGTGTGTGCAGGGTGGTTATTTGGCCCGAGTGTAGGTGTGTTGTATTAGGAATCTGGTGGCAACGCGATGAGAAATGGGAGAGATGATTTGCCTCCCCGATGCTCCTGTGGAAGTTGGAGGCGTGCTTTATAACACTGTTTTCTATCTGCACAGCAGGGTTCCCTTCTCCCCCAATCAACCTCCCAGCCTGAACTTAACTCTTTCTCTTCTCGTTTCAGGACCAAGCGGATGAGCAGATCAGGTACGAGGCGCTGTTCGCCGAGACTCTCGCGGTTCACACACCGCCTGCGGCATTTTAATTGCGATCGCACACTGAACGTAACATGCATCATCTGTCTTTTGCCAGCGAGGACCCTGGGCAACTATTGTTGGCGATCGATCGACTACCTCTGGGGATATTTCGAGGACCTTTACAGTACGCTGCCTGGAAGGAAATGGCCGAAAGCATCTCACCTTGTGAGAGACCTACTATGTATTCTCCCTTACCCGTGTCCACGTAATCAACGAACAGGCCCTTTGGCCCACCACGTCTATACTGTCCGTAGTACCTATTAAACATAGTTCAAAGAGTGTAAGAAAATAACTGCAGATGCTGGTACAAATCGAAGGTATTTATTCACAAAATGCTGGAGTAACTCAGCAGGTCAGGCAGCATCTCAGGAGAGAAGGAATGAATGGGTGACGTTTCGGGTCGAGACCCTTCTTCTGACTGATGTCAGGGGGCGGGACAAAGGAAGGATATAGGTGGAGACAGGAAGACAGAGGGAGAACTGGGAAGGGGAGGGGAAGAGAGGGACAGAGGAACTATCTAAAGTTGGAGAAGTCAATGTTCATACGGCTGGGCTGCAAGCTGCCCAAGCGAAATATGAGGTGCTGTTCCTCCAATTTCCGGTGGGCCTCACTATGGCACTGGGTGAGGCCCATAACAGAAAGGTCAGACTGGGAGTCGGAGGGGGAGTTGGTGTTCAGCCACCGGGAGATCAGGTTGATTAAGGTGGACTGAGCGAAGGTGTTGAGCGAAGCGATCGCCGAGCCTGCATTTGGTTTCGCCGATGTAAATAAGTTGACATCTGGAGCAGCGGATACAATAGATGAGGTTGGAGGAGGTGCAGGTGAACCTCTGTCTCACCTGGAAAGACTGTTTGGGTCCTTGCATGGAGTTGAGGGAGGAGGTAAAGGGACAGGTGTTGCATCTCCTGCGGTTGCAGGGGAAAGTGCCCGGGGATGGGGTGGTTTGGGGAGGAAGGGACGAGTGGACCAGTGAGTTACGGAGGGAACGGTCTCTGCAGAACGCAGATAGGGGAGGGGATGGGAAGATGTGGCCAGTGGTGGGGTCCCGTTGTAGGTGACGGAAATGTTGGTAGATGATTTGTTGGATACACTGGCTGATGGGGTGGAAGGTGAGAACGAAAACATAGTTCAAAGATCTCCATTGAAGTTGAGGAGACTTCTACTTCTCCGGCTGATGAGTGGACGATACAGTTGCCTGATAACAGCTGGGAAGAAACTGTCCCTGAAATGTTTACTAATTTTGTGCCTCAGAATCACCTTCCCCTCAGTTAACAATGATCCATTCCGCATTTCCTTGAACTGCGTCCCCTTTGATCTCTCGTTTTCACACCTTGCCCTCCCGTATCTCTATGCCTCCCTCTCCTCTGGCTGTCAGTAGAAAGAAGGGTCTCGACCGGAAACATCACCCATTCCTTCCGAACAGGTGAAGTCTTGGGTCGAGACCCTTCTTCGGACTCGGGACCCGCCTCCAGAGATGCTGTCTGGCCCGCCGAGTTACTCCAGCGTTTTGTGTCTGTCTTCTAACCAGCATCTGCAGTTCCTTCCTGCACAAGTAACTCCATTCTGATGGGTTATACCTAACCCCAGTCTGAAGAAGGGCCCCGACCCCAAACGTCACCTATCCATTTTCTCCAGAGATGCTGCCTGACCCGCTGAGTTACTCCGGCACTCTGTGAAATATCACCTATCCATGTTCTCCACAGATGCTGCCTGACCCGCTGAGTTACTCCAGCACTCTGTGAAACGTCACCTGTTGATGTTCTCCACAGATGCTGCCTGGCCCGCTGAGTTACTCCAGCACTCTGTGAAACGTCACCCATCCATGTTCTCCAGAGATGCTGCCTGACCCGCTGAGTTACTCCAGCAGTCTGCGAAACGTTACCTATCCATGTTCTCCACAGATGCTGCCTGACCCGCTGAGTTACTCCAGCACTCTGTGAAACGTCACCTATCCATGTTCTCCACAGATGCTGCCTGACCCGCTGAGTTACTCCAGCATTTTGTTCCTGCCTTCAGACGGATTTGGTATTGGTTATTGAAAAGACCCCACACATAAGAATGGGTGTTTGTTTTTTAGTCATCCATTATTTTAGAACAGCGTGTACTTTCAAATCGCGCTCACCGCACTTTCAAATACATTGTTACGTGCTCTGTAAATCAGTTTTATGTACATATAGGATGTTACAGCTGGTTAAAATGTAACAGTTACGAAGCAAGTGCAGACGAAGCAAGTTGTGTTGAGAGAAGCAAGTTCTGTGTTCTTGGGTTGGATAGCGAAGAAGAAAATTGTTACCATTGAATTGTCCGGGGGTGATAACTAAAAGTCTTGTATTTTTAAAATCAGTATTAACGATTTGCTGCTAACAGTTGGGGGCGTAATGAACTAAAACTGCAGGTAATATCAATAATTCACTGGAAGGAGGAGGTTTTTAGGAAGCAGGGGGCGGATTCCATGGGACAATAGGTGCAGGAGTAGGCCATTCGGCCCCTCGAGCCAGCACCGCCATTCAATGTGATCATGGCTGATCATTCTCAATCAGTACCCCGTTCCTGCCTTCTCCATTTGACCAGTGACCCAGTGGTGTGCCTCGGGGTCCGGTGCTGGGCCCGTTACTGTTTGTCGTCTATGTCAATGGTTTGGGTGTGATCTGTGGAATTCTCTGCCTCAGAAGGCAGTGGAGGCCAATTCTCTGAAAGCATTCAAGAGAGAGCTAGATAGAGAGTTGTGAATCTGTGGAATTCTCTGCCTCAGAAGGCAGTGGAGGCCAATTCTCTGAATGCATTCAAGAGAGAGCTAGATAGAGCTCTTAAGGATAGCGGAGTCAGGGGGTATGGGGAGAAGGCAGGAACGGGGTACTGATTGAGAATGATCAGCCATGATCACATTGAATGGCGTGCTGACTCGAGGGGCCGAATGGCCTATTCCTGCACCTATTGTCTATTGTCTATTGAGAAGATGCACAGCAAGACTTGGTTCTTGGTGCTCCAAAATATTCCAAATGGAATTTAAACTGGAGGTGGCGGGGTATGGACTTTAGCAAGAAGGGCTTCTTGGAGAATAAGAGCTGCCTTTAATGTAGTTGCGTCTGGTTGAGGAACTATAGTAGGGTGAAGACTATTCCATGCGTTAATTGTGCGAGGGAAAAATGAATTGCTATACACATTTGTCTTGATAGCTGGTATCTCAAATTGAATGGAATGCCCTCGTCTACACCTGATAGGTTTGGGTTTGGTGTAGATGTGGTAATCTATGTCGAGCTGACCATTTAACATTTTGTAAAAACAGGTCAAACGGTGGGCTTTCCGTCTGACTAGCAAGCTTGCAGATGATACGAAAGTGGGTGGTTTTGCAGACAGTGAAGATGGTTGAGAAATATTGCTGTGGGATCTTGATCAAATGGCCAGCTGCGGATCTAGGAGCGCAGGTGCATAGGTCACTGAAGGTAGATCGGGTGGTCAAAAAGGACATTGGCACATTGTCTTTCGTCAGTCAGAGTATTGAGTATAAAAGTTGGAAGGTCATGTTGCAGTTGTAAAAGGCGTTGGTAAGGCCGCATTTAGAGTATTGTGTTCAGCTCTGGGCACCGTGGTATTGAAAAGTTGTTGTCAAGATTGATAGGGCGCAGAGAAGGTTTACGAGGATGTTGCCAGGGTTAGAGGGTCAGAGCTATAGGCAGAGGTTGAGTAGGCTGGGACTCTGTTTCTTGGAGCGCAGGAGGATGAGGGGCAGTATTCTAGAGACGTATATAATGATGAGAGGAATAGATCGGGTAGATGCACAGAGTCTCTTGCCCAGAGTAGGTGTATCGGCGACCAGAGGACAGAGAATTAAGGTGAAGGGGAAACGATTTAATAGGAATCTGAGGGGTAACGTTTTCGCACAAAAGGTGGTGGGTGTATGGAACAAGCTGCCAGAGGAGGTAGTTGAGGCTGGGACTATCCCAACGTTTAAGAAGCAGTTGGACAGGTACATGGAAAGGACAGGTTTGGGGGGATATGGACCAAACGCAGGCAGGTGGGACTAGTGTAGCTGGGACATGTTGCCCGGCGTGGGTAAGAACGGCACGAAGGTCCTGAGAAAGTTTTTTTTCACACAGAGAGTGGTGAATCTGTGGAATTCTCTGCCACAGAAGGTAGTTGAGGCCAGTACATTGGCTATATTCAAGAGGGAGTTAGATGTGGCCCTTGTGGCTAAAAGGATCAGGGG
Organism: Rhinoraja longicauda; assembly: GCF_053455715.1. Taxonomy (NCBI): domain Eukaryota; kingdom Metazoa; phylum Chordata; class Chondrichthyes; order Rajiformes; family Arhynchobatidae; genus Rhinoraja; species Rhinoraja longicauda. The sequence goes on along the minus strand of NC_135971.1, from coordinate 8,567,421 downwards.
GTATGGATGGAAGGCAGGTACGGGATACTGAGTTGGATGAGCAGCCATGATCATATTGAATGGCGGTGAAGGGCCGAATGGCCTACTCCTGCACCTAATTTCCAAAGACGTGCAGGTATGTAGGTTAATTGACTGGGTAAAATGTAAAAAAATTGCCCCTAGTGTGTGTAGGATAGTGTTAATGTGTAATGTGCGGGGATCGCTGGGCGGCGCGGACTCGGTGGGCCGAAGGGCCTGTTTCCGCGCTGTATCTCCAAATCTAAATCTAAAAATTGTCAATTGTCTATTAGATAATAATAGACAATAGGTGCAGGAGAAGGCCATTCGGCCCTTCGAGCCAGCACCGCCATTCAATGTGATCATGGCTGACTTTTCGCGTCGAGGGAAGGAGGGTCTCGACCCGAAACGTCACCCTTTCCTTCTCTCCAGAGATGCTGCCCGCCCCGCTGAGTTACTCCAACATTTTGTGTCTCTCTTCGGTTTAAACCTGCATCTGCAGTTCCTTCTGACACACCACCAACTGCAGTGCGTAACTTTCAACCGTTCAATAGACAACAGGTGCAGGAGTAGGCCATTCAGCCCTTCGAGCCAGCACCGCCATTCACTGCGATCATGGCTGATCACTCTCAATCAGTACCCCGTTCCTGCCTTCTCCCCATACCCCCTCACTCCGCTATCCTTAAGAGCTCTATCCAGCTCTCTCTTGAAAGCATCCAACGAACTGGCCTCCACTGCCTTCTGAGGCAGAGAATTCCACACCTTCACCACTCTCTGACTGAAAAAGATCTTCCTCATCTCCGTTCTAAATGGCCTACCCCTTATTCTTAAACTGTGGCCCCTTGTTCTGGACTCCCCCAACATTGGGAACATGTTTCCTGCCTCTAATGTGTCCAATCCCCTAATTATCTTATATGTTTCAATAAGATCCCCCCTCATCCTTCTAAATTCCAGTGTATACAAGCCTAACTCGGTGCGTTAAAAGCAAAAAACATGTCCTGCACACCCCCATTAAAATGGCCGGTAACTACAAGTATAATATAGTAACTACAATATTTATTCCCTGTTGTGTTTTTTTTGCTCTCTCTCTCTCTCTCCCACATTCGGCATCAGTCCCGGCTTCCGTGAAGTTGAACCCGAAGACGGCGCACTCTTGGCTAATCGTCTCGGACGACCTGACCAGCGTGTGCTACGCCAACAAGCAACAGCAACTACCCGACACACCAGAGAGGTTCAATCCCTCTCTCTGTGTTCTGGGCTCGGAAGGATTCGTGTCGGGGAGGCACTACTGGGAGATAGGGGTTGGGGAGAGCACGGAGTGGGACGTCGGGGTGGTGAAGGAGTCCGTCAACAGGAAAGGGGATATCACCGCCGTCCCGCAGGCCGGCTACTGGATCGTCTGGCTCAGGAACGGCAACGATTACAAAGCTGGCTCTCTGCCCCGCACCCGCCTCCGCCCGGGCGCCAAGCCCAGGAAGATCGGGGTGTACCTGGACTACGAGGGCGGCCAGGTGTCGTTCTACAACGCGGACAACATGTCCCACCTCCACACCTTCACCGACCTTTTCACCGAGAAACTCTACCCTTTCTTCAGCCCCTGCTTGAGTGGCCACGGGGAGAGCTCCGAGCCGCTGAAGATTTGCCAGTCCAAACTGTATTGGCGTTGAGCACCCAGGTCTTGCCTCTGTAGTAGCCTGCCTTTCAAGTTTTCCACACCTTCATTAACTTACAGGCAGGCATGGGCAAAGGGGGGGATGGGGGGGGGGGGGGGGGGGGAGATAAACCAAAATGGACTCGCCTGTTACGTTATGTGACCACTTCCTTTTGTATCGACATCAAAGAATTGCAAATGCAATGTGTTAATGTCAATGTCAAATTGTTAATGTCAGTGCCTGTATCTTGGTCGGACCATTTAATTTTTCACCTCTTGCCCGTGCCCTGTACATTAATCTGCTACCCAAATTTAAGAGTCCAGAAGAGGGTATACATTTGGGACTTCAAATCTAATTGGACTGTGGCCCAATTGTTCGTCTCATTCGTATCATGTCCCGGCTTTGACGATACCTCCTGACTTCTGCGCACGCATAGATCTTGAGCTCAACTCTAAATTGATCCTAAAATAAGTTATACATGAGCCCAACCGTAGGTTCATAGGAGCTGAATTAGGCCATTCGGCCCATCAAGTCTACCCCGCCATCCAATCATGGCTGATCTACCTTACCCCCTCAACCCCGTTCTTCTGCTTGCTCCTCATGGCCTCTGACACCTTTAGTAATTAGGAATCTATCAATCTATGCCTTAGAAAGAAAAGATTCATTGACTTGGCCACCACAGGCGCCTGTGGCAATGAATTCCACAGATTCGCCGCCCTCTGGCTGAAGAAATTCCTCCTCGTCTCATTCCCAATGGTACGTCCTTTTATTCTGAGGCCATGGCGTCTGGTCCTGGACTCTCCCGCTGGTGGAAACATCCTCTCCGCATCCACTCTATCCGGGAATCACAAACGATGCTTGTACTTAGTCTGCAGGAAGTACAGCAAGGAGATGCCACGAAGTTCAATAACAATCATCACCTCCCAACCCCCAGTGTGTTTACTTCGAATCTCTATTAAAAACGGCATGAAAACACCTTCATCACGGGTTGATCTTTCATATGTTGTCTCTTCAATTCTGTTTAAGAATAAGGGGTTTAAGAATAAGCCACAGTTTAAGAATAAAGGGTAGGCCATTTAGAACGGAGATGAGGAAGAACCTTTTCGGCCAGAGAGTTGTGAATCTGTGGAATTCTCTGCCTCAGAAGGCAGTGGAGGCCAATTCCCTGGATGCTTTCAAGAGAGAATTAGATAGAGCTCTTACAGATAGTGGAGTCAGGGGGCATGGGGAGAAGGGAGGAATGGGGTACTGATTATGGATGATCAGCCATGATCACAGTGAATGGCAGTGCTGGCGCGAAGGGCCGGATGGACTAGTCCTGCACATATTGTCTATTGTCTATTGGTTGGTCCTTCTCTTTAACCAATAATACAACAACAACAAAAAACCACGAACAACGCAGCACATCCCATGCTGGGAATGTTCTAACGGTGGGCAAGGAAGGGGATAAACCAGAAGGGAGGAATGATGGACGAGCAGCAATCTATAGATGCCGGAAGCCTTAATATATAAAAAATATATACACTGGTGGGCAGGTACGACAACATCGAGAGAGAGAGAGAGAGAGAGAGAGAGAGAGAGAGAGAGAGAGAGAGAGGGAGAGAGGGAGAGAGGGAGGGAGGGAGGGAGGGAGGGAGGGAGGGAGGGAGGGAGGGAGGGAGAGAGGGAGAGAGAGAGAGAGAGAGAGAGAGAGAGAGAGAGAGAGAGAGAGAGAGAGAGAGAGAGAGAGAGAGAGAGAGAGAGAAAACGTTCCAACTAAACGACCCTCGTCAAATCTGGGAGACATTGGGAAATTACCATGTCCTAGGTCGTAGAGTCACAGGGAAGTGTAGAGTGAGGACCAGCACAAATTGGAGGAACAACACCTCATATTTCGCTTGGGCAGCTTACACCCCAGCGGTATGAACATTGACTGCTCTAACTACAGATAGCAGCATCTCAGGAGAGAAGGATTGGGTAACCCAAACCACCCCATCCCCGGGCACTTTCCCCTGCAACCGCACGAGATGCAACACCTGTCCCTTTACCTCCCCCGTCAACTCCATCCAAGGACCCAAACAGTCTTTCCAGGTGAGACAGAGGTTCACCTGCACCTCCTCCAACCTCATCTATTGTATACGCTGCTCTAGATGTCAACTTCTTTACATCGGCGAAACCAAACGCTGGCTCGGCGATCGTTTCGCTCAACACCTTCGCTCAGTCTGCCTTAACCAACCTGATCTCCCGGTGGCTGAGCACTTCAACTCCCCTCCCTCTCCCAGTCTGACCTTTCTGTCATAGGCTTCCTCCAGTGCCATAGTGAGGCCCACCGGAAATTGGAGGAACAGCACCTCATATTTCGCTTGGGCAGCTTGCAGTCAAGCGGTATGAACATTGACTTCTCCAACTTTAGATAGTTCCTCTGTTTCTCTCTTCCCCTCCCCTTCCCAGTTCTCCCTCTATCTTCCTGTCTCCACCTGTATCCTTCCTTTGTCCCGCCCCCCTGACATCAGTCTGAAGAAGGCTCGACCCGAAACGTCACCCAATTCCTTCTCTCCAGAGATGCTGCCTTGACCCGCTGAGTTACTCCAGCATTTTGTGTCTACCTTCGATTTAAACCAACATCTGCAGTTTTTTCCTACACATTCTGCTGCAGCTGGAGAACGCATTGGCGAGTTCTCGCTTGACGTGTTATGTTTAGTTTTTGATCAATCTGATTTCGGTAAGGCGCCCTTAAATGGAAAGCACGTAGAGAATATTTAAGAGGAATAATTTGGGCCAACTTGGATAGACCGGGCACTATTTCTTGGAGCAAAACGTTGAGGAGAGATAATATAGAGGCATATAAAATCACGAGGGGCATCGAAAGGGTGAATGAACAGTCTTTATCCCATTGTTGGGCAATCTAGTACTAGTGGGGTTACCAGGTTTAAGGTGAGATGGGGAGATTTAAAGGGAATCCTAGGGTCATCGTTTTCGCACATATATGGTATATGGAACGAGCTGTCAAGGGAGGTAGTTGAAACGACATCGAAAACGGGTGGCGCGCAGCGCAGAACAGAACTGCTCAGCAGGTCAGGCAGCATCTCTGGAGAGAAGGAATGGGCGGCGTTTCGGGTCGAGACCCTTCGTTCCCCAAGGCCATTTCGAAGGACGTAGAAGGACCAATCATATTGAACGATCGTAAACAACAGTCTTGGAGTTTTGTGCCCTTCAATGCTCCGTGCAGATTTCCTAAGTATGTAAAGATTTGAGGCAGGGCCGTTTTTACAGCATTATGGGCCCCCGGGCAAAGCAGTGTACTGGGGCCCCTACCGTTACTCTCCCCCACCCCCCCTTTCCCTACCAGCCCCCCCCTATCGTGCCGGCGAAAAGCACTTACCGAAAAGCACTTAGCGATGGACTTAGGGTGCTACATTGTTGCGAAAAGCACCTGCAGATCGCTGTGAGAAGCACTTAGTGACCGAAAATGTTGCGAAAAAAGCACTTATTGAACCTACATTTTTAAAGTAGTATTTATTTATTGCAAGTCACTTAACATACACAGACCAGCATGGGGCCCCTATGCTCGTGGGCCCCCGGGCAAGTGCCCATCAGGCCCATGCGTTAAGATGGCCCTGATTTGAGGTTCTTCTTCAGAAGAAGGGCCTTGAACCGAAACGTCGCCCATTCATGCTCTCCTGAGATGCTGCCTGACCTGCTGAGTTACTCCAGCATTTTGTGAATAAATACCTTCGATTTGTACCTGCATTCGCAGTTATTTTCTTACACATTGAATGGTGGTGCTGGCTCGAAGGGCTGAATGGCCTCCTCCTGCGTCTATTATCTATTGTCTATTGCAGTCAATTACCATTCATTATACGACGTGGCAGGGTGCGGAGTGGATAACGCGATACTGCAGGAATTCAGCCACTCCCAAAAGCAAATAGTATCTGCAGTTCCTTCCTACACATGTAGATTACACCGAGAGAGTGTGGAACGGCACATTTCACCGGTGTTCGCACGTTACCATTTAACAGTTGCTCGAAATTTATATTTCACCATCGTTTCCCATCCACGTATGGCACCATTTTGGCCTTGCTCCCCTTTGTTCTGCTTTACACTGTCCCAGGTCCATATCTCTGGTATATTCACTTTCAAGAACTAACGGCCCCTCCCTCCTGTGAGATTAGTTGGAGGTTTGCTCGGACAACTTCACAATGAACCCTTGCAGTTTCATGTGGATAAATGTGAGTTCCACTTTGGGGGTAAGAATAGGAAGACAGATTGTTATCTGAATGGTGTCAAATTAGGAAAAGGGGATGTACAACGAGATCTGGGTGTCCTAGTGCATCAGTCACTGAAAGGAAGCATGCAGGTACAGCAGGCAGTGAAGAAAGCCAATGGAATGTTGGCCTTCATAACAAGAGGAGTTGAGTATAGGAGCAAAGAGGTCCTTCTGCAGTTTGTCAGGGCCCTAGTGAGACTGCACCTGGAGTGCTGTGTGCAGTTTTGGTCTCCAAATTTGAGGAGGGATATTTTTGCTATTGAGGGCGTGCAGCGTAGGTTCACTAGGTTAATTCCTGGGATTCCGGGACTGTCGTATGTTGAACGACTGGAGCGACTAGGCTTGTATACACTGGAAATTAGAAGGATGAGAGGGGATCTTATTGAAACATATAAGATTATTAAGGGATTGGACACGTTAGAGGCAGGAAACATGTTCCCAATGTTGGGGGAGTCCAGAACCAGGCACCATAGTTTAAGAATAAGGGGTAGGCCATTGACAACGGAGATGAGGAAAAACTTTTCCACTCAGAGAGTTGCAAATCTGTGGAACTCTCTGCCTCAGAAGGCAGTGGAGGCCAATTCTCTGGATGCTTTCAAGAGAGAGCTAGATAGAGCTCTTAATGATAGCGGAGTGGGGGTGGGGGGGGGGGGGGGGGGGTGGGGGGGTTATGGGGAAAAGGCAGGAATGGGGTAGTGTTTGAGAATGATCAGCCATGATCACATTGAATGTTGTTTGACTTCATACACTTCACATCCAATTTCCATCCTGCCCTTAAATATACGTGGACTATCTCTGTTATCTCCCTCGCGTGTCTGGACCTCACCATCTCCATCACAGGAGACAGACTGGTGCATGACATCTACTATAAACCCACTGACTCGCACAGCTATCTGGACTACACTTCTTCCCACCCGGTCTCCTGCAAAAAGTCTATCCACTACTCCCAATTCCTCCGTCTACGCCGCATCTGCGCCCGGGATGAAGTCTTTTCACACTCGGGCATCAGAGATGACCTAATTCTTCAGGAAACGGGGCTTCCCCTCTTCCATTATAGATGAGGCTCTCACTAGGGTCTCTTCTACATCCCGCAGCTCCATTCTTGCTCCCCCTCCCCCAAACCGTAACAAGGACAGAATCCCCCTCGTTCTCACCTTCCACCCCACCAGGCAGCGGATCCAACAAATCGTCCTCCAACATTTCTGTCACCTACAACGGGACCCCACCACTGGCCATATCTTCCCATCCCCTCCCCTTTCTGCGTTCCGCAGAGACCATTCCCTCCTTGTCCCTTGTCCACTCGTCCCTTCCTACCCAAACCACCTCATCCCCGGGCACTTTCCCCTCAACCGCAGGAGATGCAACACCTGTCCCTTTACCTTCCCCCTCAACTCCATGCAAGGACCCAAACAGTCTTTCCAGGTGAGACAGAGGTTCACCTGTACCTCCTCCAACCGCATCTATTGCATCCGCTGCTCCAGGTGTCAACTTATTTACATCGGCGAAACCAAACGCAGGCTCGGCGAACGCTTCGCTCAAAACCTGCGCTCAGTCCGCATTAGACAATCTGATCTCCCGGTGGCTGAGCACTTCAACTTCCCCTCCCATTCCGAGTCTGACCTTTCTGTCATGGGCCTCCTCCAGTGCCATAGTGAGTCCCACCGGGAATTGGAGGAACAGCACCTCATATTTTGCCTGGGCAGCTTGCAGCCCAGCGGTATGAACATCGACTCTGTCCCTCGCTTCCCCTCCCCTTCCCAGATCTCCCATTGTCTTCCTGTCTCCATCTATATCCTTCCTTTGTCCCGCCCCCTGACATCAGTCTGAAGAAGGGTCTCGACCCGAAACGTCGCCCATTCCTTCTCTCCTGAGATGCTGCCTGACCTGCTGAGTTACTCCAGCATTTTGTGAATAAATACCTTCGATTTGTAGCAGCATTCGCAGTTATTTTCTTACACATTGAATGGTGGTGCTGGCTCGAAGGGCTGAATGGCCTCCTCCTACGTCTATTATCTATTGCAGTCAATTACCATTCATTATACGACGTGGCAGGGTGCAGAGTGGATAACGCGATACTGCAGGAATTCAGCCGCTCCCAAAAGCAAATAGACTTCGAACCTTTGTGCCGGGAATTAAAATGGCTTCGAAAGGCAAGGTCGAGAGTTGGTCCGAGGAGGCAGTTTGCCCCATCTGCCTGGATTTCTTCACCGACCCGGTTACACTGGAGTGCGGGCACAACTTCTGCCGCTCCTGTATCACACAGAGTTGGGGCAGGGAGGGGAGAATCTCCTGCCCGGAATGTAGAGAGGAGATTGCAGACCGCACCCTCAAAGTCAATCGGGCCTTGGCGAGACTGTCTGAGAAAGCTCGAGCACTGAGCCTGAATACAGAAGAGAAGGGAAGTAAACTTTTCTGCGAGGAACATCAGGAAGAAATGAAGCTGTTTTGTGAGAATGACAAGAAACTGATCTGTCTGGTTTGTCGAGATGCGCTGGAACACAGAAACCACAGCTTCAAGCCGATTAAAGAAGCTGTTGACATCTACAAGGTCAATGCAAACAGACTTGTATCTTTATTTACCTTGTTCATTCTTTGTTGTCTAACGCCTTTATTCTTTGATCTTAGGCTCGGGTAAAATCAGCCATAGAATCTGTCACGAAAAATAAATCTGATATCGAAGAAATAGAACAGCAACAACTACCAAAGATTTCCAAAGTTCGGGTGAGGCCTTTCTGTCTGGAATTTTTATGCAGCGTTGCTCATTTTAATGTGTAGTGGACATGTTGGAACAATTGACTGCTGAAATTAGGTGCGTTGGGAGGAACTGCAGATGCTGGTTTAAACCGAAGATAGGCACAAAAAGCTGGAGTAACTCAGCGGGACTGGCAGCATCTCTGGAGAGAATGAATGGGTGATGTTTCGGGACGAGACCCTTCTTCAGACTGGTTAGAGATAAGGGAAACGAGGGACAGGGAGTAGCTGATGATGCAGAGAAATAAAGAACAATGAATAAAAGATATGCAAAGAAGTAATGACGTTAAAGGAAACAGGCCATTGTTAGCTGTTGATGGGGTGAAAGCGAGAAGTTAGTGCGACTTGGGTGGGTGAGGGATAGAGAGGGGAAACCTGAAGTGAGAGAAGTCAATATTACTGGGCTGAAAGCTGCCCAAGCGAAATATGAAATGCTGTTCCTCCAATTTTGCAATTAGCCTCCCTCTGACAATGGAGGAGACATAGGACAGAAAGGTCAGTGTGGGAATGGGAAGGAGAATTAAAGGAGAATTAAACCTCTTTGTTTCAGGAAAATGTGAGAGAATTTGATTGATTAGATAATTCTGACAACCGGACGCTGATGGGCTATATGGTCACTTATTCTGTTAGCAAACACAATACAGAAATATATTATGTTAATCTTCAACATTCATTTGACAGGAAGAGTCACACAGCCTTCAGTCCCATGTCACATCCCAGTTTGCTGAACTGCACCAGATTATCACTGAGAAAGAAAAGTACTTCCTCAAAGATATCCGAGAAGACGAGGAGCGGATTCTAAATCCAATGGAGAAAAATCTTCGGGAGATTCAAGAGAATTTAAATTCTATTCAGGAGGAACTCCTGCGTTTACAGGAACGGATGGAACAAAAAGACAGCGTGAAATTTCTAAAGGTTAGGAAGTCTATTTAAATTTGCTTCTATAAATGGGCACCATCACAAAATGGCGTCTGATATATTTGAAACAAATTTAACCATGTTGTCTATTGTCTGCATCTGTTGTTCCTTCCTACACATCACTAACATAATATACAATAGACAAGAGACAACAAGTGCAGAAGTAGACCATGCAGCCCTTCGAGCCAGCAACTCCATTCAATGTGATCATGGCTGATCATTCTCAATCAGTACCCTGTTCCTGCCTTCTCCCCATACCCCCTGACTCCGATATCATTAAGAGCTCTATCTAGCTCTCTCTTGAAAGCATCCAGAAAATTGGCCTCCACTGCCTTCTGAGGCCGAGAATTCAACAGATTCACAACTCTCTGACTGAAAAAGTTTTTCCTCATCTCCGTTCTAAATGGCCTATCCCTTATTCGGCCGAAACGCACAGCCTGTCCAGACTATCCTGTCAACATCGTGTAATTTTCAGAATAATTTTTATACTTCCTCCATCGGTTCCATGTCTGCAATATCATTATTCTTCTCTGTGTGTCATTGGGGGTGAGAGTGGAGAAATGGGAATTTTTGACACCTCGTAATAATCTGGGTGAAATTCGTGCTCTGAGCAGTTCTGTCTTGGTCAATTCAGTCTTGTGTTTTATTTATTTCAGGAGGAAGCTGTTCACAAGCGAAGGTAGGGCATGTTCTTCACTGAAACTCTGCATGTAACATATTTCCTCATAAACATCAATGCACAATTTGTAATCAGCTATTTAATATTTGCAGGATTAGTGATGAGTCCCATACATTGTCAGTGACAGATGGTGCCATAACGGCGGAAAAATTCAACCACCTCTTTTTGTTGAAGGCAGCGCTGATAGAAACGTTTGACTCCATTAAACAAGGTAAAACATATGGACTTATTTCACTTGGTTTGTGGGACACATTGATGTTTTTATGTGGTGCAAAGATCGGCCAGGATAAGCACTGAATGGTAATTGGAGATTCATTCCTGCACCAACCCACTGACTGAGAATCCTCACGCACACATGGTCAGCTGGAGATGTTAGATCCTGGAACACATGCAACACAGGAGCACGATAGACAATAGACAAGAGGTGCAGGAGGAGGCCATTCGGCCCTTTGAGCGAGCACCGCCATTCAATGTGATCATGGCTGATCATTCTCAATAAATACTTCATTCCTGCCTTCTCCCCTGACTCCGCTATCCTTAAGAGCTCTAACTAGCTCTCTCTTGAATGTATTCAGAGAATTGGCCTCCACTGCCTTCTGAGGCAGAGAATTCCACAGATTCACAACTCTCTGACTGAAAAGGTTTTTCCTGATCTCAGTTCTAAATGGGCTATCCCTTATTCTTAAACTGTGGCCCCTTGTTCTGGACTCCCCCAACATTGGGAACATGTTTCCTGCCTCTAACGTGTCCAACCCCTTAATAATCTTATACGTTTCGATAAGAACCCCTCTCATCCTTCTAAATTCCAGTGTATACAAGCCTAGTCGCTCCAGTCTTTCAACATATGACAGTCCCGCCATTCCGGGAATTAACCTAGTAAACCTACGCTGCACACCCTCAATAGCAAGAATATCCTTCCTCAAATTTGGAGACCTAAACTGCACACAGTACTCCAGGGGCGGTCTCACTAGGGCCCTGTACAACTGCAGAAGGACCTCTTTGCTCCTATACTCAACTCCCCTTGTTATGAAGGCCAACATTCCATTGGCGTTCTTCACTGCCTCCTGTACCTGCATGCTTCCTTTCAGTGACTGATGCACTAGGACACCCGTTGTACATCCCCTTTTTCTAACTTGACACCATTCAGATAATACTCTGCCGTCCTATTCTTACCACCAAAGTGGATAACCTCACACTTATCCACATTAAACTGCATCTGCCATGCATCCGCCCACTCACACAACCTGTCCAAGTTACCCTGCAACCTCATAGCATCTTCCTCACAGTTCACACTACCACCGAACTTTGTATCATCTGCAAATTTGCTAATGGTACTTTTAATCCCTTCATCCAAGTCATGAATGTATATTGTAAATAGCTGCGGTCCCAGCACCGAGCCTTGCGGTACCACGCTAGTTACTGCCTGCCATTCTGAAAGGGTCCCATTTATCCCCATTCTTTGCTTTCTTCCTGTCAACCAATTGTCTATCCATGTCAGTACCCTACCTCCAATACCTTGTGCTCTAATTTTGCCCACTAATCCCCTATGTGGAACCTTGTCGAAGGCTTTCTGAAAGTCAAGGTACACCCCATCCACCGGCTCTCCCCTGTCTATTTTCCTAGTTAAATCCTCAAAGAATTCCAGCAGATTAGTCAAACAGGATTTCCCCTTCGTAAATCCATGGTGACTCGGAAAGATCCTGTTACTGCCATCCAAATGCTCTGCAATTTTGTCTTTTATAATTTACTCCAGCATCTTCCCCACCACTGATGTAAGACGAACTGGTCTATAATTCCCGTTTTCTCTCTCCCTCCTTTCTTAATAAGTGGGACAACATTAGCTACCCTTTAATCCACAGGAACTGATACTGAATCTATACAACATTGGTAAATGTTCACCAATGCGTCTACAATTTCTAGCGCCACCTCCTTAAGTACTCTGGGATGCAGACCATCAGGCCCTGGGGATTTATCAGCCTTCAGTCCCATCAGTCTACCCAACACCATTTCCTGCCTAATGTAGATTTCCTTCAGTTCCTCCGTCACCCTAGGATCTCTGGCCACTAGAACATCTGGGAGATTGCTTGTATCTTCCTTAGTGAAGACAGATCCAAAGTACCGGTTCAACTCGTCTGCCATTTCCTTGTTCCCCATAATAAATTTCCCCGCTTCTGTCTTCAAGGGACCCACATTTGCCTTGACTATTTTCTTCCTCTTTACATACCTAAAAAAGCTTTTACTATCCTCCTTTATATTATTGGCTAGTTTACCCTCGTACCTCATCTTTTCTCCCCGTATTGCCTTCTTAGTCATCTTCTGTTGCTCTTTAAAAGAGTCCCAATCCTCTGGCTTCTCACTCTTCTTTGCATGGTTGTACTTCTTCTCTTTTATTTTTATGCTGTCCTTGACTTCCCTTGTCAGCCACGGGTGCCTCTTACTCCCCTTAGAATTTTACCTCCTCTTTGGGATAAATTGATCCTGCAACTTCTGAATTATTCCCAGGAATACCTGCCATTGCTGTTCCACCGTCTTCCCTGCTAGGGCCTCCTTCCAGTCAATTCTGGCCAGCTCCTGCCTCATGCCTCTGTAATCCCCTTTGCTATACTGTAATACTCACACTTCCGATTTTCCCTTCTCCCTCTCAATTTGTAGAGTAAAACCTATCATATTGTGATCACTGCCTCCTAATGGCTCATTTACTTCGAGTCCCCTTATCAGATCAGGTTCATTACACAACACTAAATCCAGAATTGCCTTCTCCCGAGTAGGCTCCAGTACAAGCTGTTCTAAGAATCCATCTTGGAGACACTCCACAAACTCTCTTTCCTGGGGTCCATTACCAAACTGATTTTCCCAGTCTACCTGCATGTTGAAATCTCCCATAACCACTGTAGCATTACATTTGCGACATGCCAATTTTAGCTACTGATTCAACTTGCACCCGATGTCAAGGCTACTGTTCGGGGACCTGTAGATAACTCCCATTAGGGTCTTTTTATCCTTACAATTCCTCATTTCTATCCATACTGATTCTACATCTCCTGATTCTATGTCACCCCTTGCAAGGGAGTGAATATTATTCCTCACCAACAGAGCGACCCTACCCCCTCTGCCCACCTGTCTGTCTTTTCTATATGTTGCGTACACCTGAATATTCAGTTCCTAGCCCTGGCCCTCTTGTAGCCATGTCTCAGTGATTCCCACATAGAAACATAGAAAATAGGTGCAGAAGTAGGCCTTTCGGCCCTTCGAGCCTGCACCACCATTCAATATGATCATGGCTGATCATCCAGCTCAGTAGCCTGTACCTGCCTTCTCTCCATACCCCCTGATCCCTTTAGCAAAAAGGGCCACATCTAACTCCCTCTTAAATATAGCCAATGAACTGGCCTCAACTACCTTCTGTGGCAGAGAATTCCACAGACTCACCACTCTCTATGTGAAGAAATGTTTTCTCATCTCGGTCCTAAAAGACTTCCACCTTATCCTTAAGCTGTGACCCCTGGTTCTGGACTCCCCCAACATCGGGAACAATCTTCCCGCATCTAGCCTCTCCAACCCCTTAAGAATTTTATATGTTTCTATAAGATCCCCCCTCAGTCTTCTAAATTCCAGCGAGTACAAGCCCAGTCTATCCAGTCTTTCCTCATATGAAAGTCCTGCCATCCCAGGGATCAATCTGGTGAACCTTCTCTGTACTCCCTCTAAGGCAAGAACGTCTTTCCTCAGGTTAGGAGACCAAAACTGCACACAATACTCCAGGTGCGGTCTCACCAAGACCCTGTACAACTGCAGCAGAACCTCCCTGCTCCTAAACTCAAATCCTCTTGCTATGAATGCCAACATACCATTCGCTTTCTTCACTGCCTGCTGCACCTGCATGCTTGCTTTCAATGATTGGTGCACCATGACACCCAGGTCACGTTGCATCTCCCCTTCTCCCAATCGGTCACCATTCAGGTAATACTCTGCTTTCCTGTTCTTGCCGCCAAAGTGGATAACCTCACATTTATCCACATTATATTGCATCTGCCATGCATTTGCCCACTCGCCTAATCTATCCAAGTCACTCTGCAGCCTCCTAGCATCCTCCTCGCAGCTAACACTGCCACCCAGCTTCGTGTCATCCGCAAACTTAAAGATGTTGCATTCAATTCCCTCGTCCAAATCATTAATATACACTGTAAATAACTGGGGTCCCAGCACTGAGCCTTGCGGTACCCCACTAGTCACTGCCTGCCATTCCGAAAAGGACCCGTTTATTCCTACTCTTTGCTTCCTGTCCGCCAACCAATTTTCTATCCACCTCAACACTGAACCCTCAATACCGTGTGCTTTAAGTTTGTACACCAATCTCCTATATGGGACCTTGTCGAATGCCTTCTGAAAGTCCAGATATAACACATCGACTGGTTCTCCCTTATCCACTCTACTAGTTACATCCTCGAAAAATTCTATAAGATTTGTCAGACATGATTTGCCTTTGGTAAATCCATGCTGACTTTGTCCGATGATTTCACCACTTTCCAAATGTAATGCTATCACATCTTTAATAACTGACTCTAGCATTTTCCCCACTACCAATGTTAGGCTAACTGGTCTATAATTCCCCGTTTTCTCTCTCCCTCCCTTTTTAAAAAGTGGGGTTACATTAGCTACCCTCCAGAGCTCAGGAACTACTCCAGAATCTAAAGAGTTTTGAAAAATTATCACTAATGCATCCACTATTTCTGAGGCTACTTCCTTAAGCACTCTGGGATGCAGCCTATCTGGCCCTGGGGATTTATCTGCCTTTAATCCATTTAGTTTACCTACCACCACTTCCCGACTAACCTGGATTTCCCTCAGTTCCTCCATCTCTTTAGACCCCCGGTCCCCCGCTATTTCCGGCAGACGGTTTATGTCTTCCTTAGTGAAGACAGAACCAAAGTATTTGTTCAATTGGTCTGCCATCTCCTTGTTCCCTATGATCAATTCACCTGTTTCCGACTGCAAGGGACCTACATTTGCCTTAACTAATCTTTTTCTCTTGACATATCTATAAAAGCTTTTGCAGTCTGTTTTTATGTTCCTTGCCAGTTTTCCCTCATAATCTATTTTCCCTTTCCTAATTAAGCCCTTTGTCCTCCTCTGCTGGACTCTGAATTTCTCCCAGTCCTCTGGTATGCTACTTTTTCTGGCTAATCTGTATGCTTCATCTTTTGTTTTAATACTATCCTTGATTTCCCTTGTTAGCCACGGATGCACTACCTTTCCTGGTTTGTTCTTTTGCCAAACTGGGATGAACACTTGTTGTAGTTCATCCATGCGACCTTTAAATGCCTTCCATTGCATGTCCACCGTCAACCCTTTCAGCATCAATCGCCAGTCTATCTTGGACAATTCACGCCTCATACCCTCAAAGTTACCTTTCTTTAAGTTCAGAACACTTGTTTCTGTATCGACTTTGTCACTCTCCATCCTAATGAAGAACTCTACCATATTATGATCACTCTTGCCCAAGGGGCCTCGCACAACAAGACTGCTAACTAACCCTTCCTCATTACTCAATACCCAGTCTAGAATGGCCTGTTCTCTCGTTCCTCGACATGTTGGTTTAGAAAACCATCTCTCAAACATTCCAAGAAATCCTCTTCCTCAGCACCCCTGCCAGTTTGGTTCACCCAATCTATATGTAGATTGAAGTCACCCATTATAACTGCTGCGCCTTTAGTGCATGCATTTCTAATTTCCTGCTTGATGCCATCCCCAACCTCCCTACTGCTGTTAGGTGGCCTGTACACAACTCCCACTAGTGTTTTCTGCCCCTTAGTGTTTCGTAGCTCTACCCATATCGATTCCACTTCCTCCAAGCTAATGTCCTTCCTTTCCACTGCTTTAATCTCCTCTCTAACCAGTAACACTACCCCACCTCCTTTTCCTTTCTGTCTATCCCGCCTGAATATAGAATATCCCTGGATGTTGAGCTCCCAGCCTTGGTCACCCTGGAGCCATGTCTCCGTAATCCCAACTATATCATAATCATTAATAATTATCTCCACATTTAATTCATCCACCTTATTACGTATATTCCTTGCATTGAGACACAAAGCCTTCAGGCTTGTTTTTACAACACTCTTACCCCTTTTTGATTTTTGCCCTGGATTTGTCTGCCTGCCACTTTTACATTTCACCTTGCTACCTATTGCTTCCACCCTCATTTTACACCCCTCTGTCTCTCTGCTCCAGCTCCCATCCCCCTGCCACATTAGTTTAAATCCTCCCCGACAGCACTAGCAAACACTCCCCCTAGGACATTGGTTCCATTCCAGCTCAGGTGCAGACCATCCTGTTTGTACTGGTCCCACCTCTCCCAGAACTGGTTCCAATGTCCTAAAAATTTGAATCCCTCCCCCTTGCACCATTTTTCAAGCCACGTATTCATCTGAAATATCCTCCTATTCCTACTCTGGCTAGCACGTGGCACTGGTAGTAATCCAGAGATTATTACCTTTGAGGTCCTACTTGTTAGTTTATCTCCTAGCTCTCTAAATTCACCTTGTAGGACCTCATCCCGTTTTTTACCTAAATCGTTGGTGCCAACGTGCACCACGACAACTGGCTGCTCACCCTCCCCCTTCAGAATGTCCTGCAGCCGCTCAGAGATATCCCTGACCCTTGCACCAGGGAGGCAACATACCATCCTGAAGTCTCGTTTGCGGCCGCAGAAACGCCTATCTATTCCCCTTACAATTGAATCCCCTATCACTATAGCCCTTCCACTCTTTTTCCTCCCCTCTTTTGCCGCAGAGCCACCCACGGTACCATGAACTTGGATGCTGCTGCCTTCCCCTGATGAGGCATCTCCCCCAACAGTATCCAAAATGGCATATCTGTTTAGGAGGGAGATGACCGCAGGGGACTCCTGCACTACCTGCCTACTGCTACGCTGGCTAGTGGCCACCCGTTTCCTTTCTGTCCACTTATCTTTTACTTGTGGTGTGGCCAACTCACTGTACGTGCTATTCACGACCTTCTCAGCCTCGTGGATGCTCCAGTATGAATCCAACCGCAGCTCCAACCGTTCAATGCGGTTTGCCAGGAGCTGCAGCTGGACGCACTTCCTGCACACGTAGTCATCAGGGACACCGACAATATCCCTGATCTCCCACATGTTGCAGGATGAGCATTCCACGGGGCCGATCTCATCTGACATGTCTTACCCCCAAATTAAATCAAATCCCTCTTAATCCTTTAAACTGTACCTTTACTAAAAAGCACTGAACCCTTAACTCACTGAACCCTTAACTCACTGAACCCTTAACTCACTGAACCCTTAACTCACTGAACCCTGAACTCACTGAACCCTGAACTCACTGAACCCTGAACTCCCCGAACCCTTAACGAAAAGTACGAACAAAAAGCAGAATTACAACCCCGGGTTACGCCCAATCAGCTGCTTCCTTTAGTCCGCTTCCACCAATCAGCGGCTTCCTCCAGAACACTTCTTTTAAAGTGTGTGGGAACGTTTTTATCTCCAACCGCCTCCAACCGCTTCTGGGCCTCTGATACTTGCCAATGTCTAAATAAGCAACATCATACTTGCCAATGTCTAAATAAGCCTCGGGCTCATCCACTTCATTTTTTGTACTTTGCGCATTTAAATACAACACTTTAATTTCGGTTTTCACCTCCCCTCTCACACCGGTCACAACTGGCCCTGACCTTACTCTCTTACCCCTTCTCGAACTTCCCTTCCCATTCATTCGAGATTCCTTTGCAATTTCTCCTCTTTTCGCTTCCCCGTTAACTCCATCTTCATATTACCAGTTTGTCAACCCCTCCCTCCCCACTACTTAGTTTAAAGCCACACTTAGACAATAGACAATAGACAATAGGTGCAGGAGTAGGCCATTCAGCCCTTCGAGCCAGCACCGCCATTCAATGCGATCATGGCTGATCACTCTCAATCAGTACCCCGTTCCTGCCTTCTCCCCATGCCCCCTCACTCTGCTATCCTTAAGAGCTCTATCCAGCTCTCTCTTGAAAGCATCCAACGAATTGGCCTCCACTGCCTTCTGAGGCAGAGAATTCCACACCTTCACCACTCTCTGACTGAAAAAGTTCATCCTCATCTCCGTTCTAAATAGCCTACCCCTTATTCTTAAACTGTGGCTCCTTGTTCTGGACTCCCCCAACATTGGGAACATGTTTCCTGCCTCTAATGTGTCCAATCCCCTAATTATCTTATACGTTTCAATAAGATCCCCCCTCATCCTTCTAAATTCCAGTGTATACAAGCCCAATCGCTCCAGCCTTTCAACATACGACAGTCCCGCCATTCCGGGAATTAACCTAGTGAACCTACGCTGCACGCCCTCCATAGCAAGAATATCCTTCCTCAAATTTGGAGACCAAAACTGCACACAGTACTCCAGGTGCGGTCTCACCAGGGCCCGGTACAACTGTAGAAGGACCTCTTTGCTCCTATACTCAACTCCTCTTGTTATGAAGGCTAACATTCCATTGGCTTTCTTCACTGCCTGCTGTACGTGCATGCTTCCTTTCATTGACTGATGCACTAGGACACCCAGATCTCGTTGAACTCCCCCTCCTCCTAACTTGACACCATTCAGATAATAATCTGCCTTTCTATTCTTACTTCCAAAGTGAATAACCTCACACTTATCTACATTAAACTGCATCTGCCATGTATCCGCCCACTCACACAACCTGTCAAAGTCACCCTGCAGCCTTATTGCATCTTCCTCACAATTCACACTACCCCCCAGCTTAGTATCATCTGCAAATTTGCTAATGGTACTTTTAATCCCTTCGTCTAAGTCATTAATGTATATCGTAAATAGCTGGGGTCTCAGCACCGATCACTGCCCCACTGGTCACTGCCTGCCATTCCGAAAGGGGCCCATTTATCCCCACTCTTTGCTTTTTGTCTGTCAATCAATTTTCTATCCATGTCAGTACCCTACCCCCAATACCATGTGCCCTAATTTTGCCCACTAATCTCCTGTGTGGGACCTTGTCGAAGGCTTTCTGAAAGTCGAGGTACACCACATCCACTGACTCTCCCCTGTCAATTTTCCTAGTTACATCCTCAAAAAATTCCAGTAGATTTGTCAAGCATGATTTCCCCTTCGTAAATCCATGCTGACTCAGAATGATCCTGTTACTGCTATCCAAATGCTCAGCAATTTCGTCTTTTATAATTGACTCCAGCATCTTCCCCACCACTGATGTCAGACTAACTGGTCTATAATTACCCGTTTTCTCTCTCCCTCCTTTCTTAAAAAGTGGGATAACATTTGCTATCCTCCAATCCACAGGAACTGATCCTGAATCTATAGAACATTGAAAAATGATCTCCAATGCTTCCACTATTTCTAGAGCCACCTCCTTAAGTACCCTGGGATGCAGACCATCAGGCCCTGGGGATTTATCAGTCTTCAGTCCCATCAGTCTACCCAAAACCATTTCCTGCCTAATGTGGATTTCCTTCAGTTCCTCCATCACCCTAGGTTCTCCGGCCCCTAGAACATTTGGGAGATTGTGTGTATCTTCCTCAGTGAAGACAGATCCAAAGTAACGGTTTAACTCGTCTGCCATTTCTTTGTTCCCCATAATAAATTCCCCTGCTTCTGTCTTCAAGGGACCCACATTTGCCTTGACTATTTTTTTCCTCTTCACGTACCTAAAAAAACTTTTGCTATCCTCCTTTATATTATTGGCTAGTTTACCCTCGTACCTCATCTTTTCTCCCCATATTGCCTTGTAGCACTAGCAAACCTACCTGCCAGAATGTTGGTCCCCTGTTGTTAAGGGGTAACCCGTCCCTTTTGTACAGGTCACCCCTACCCCAGAAGAGATCCCAGTGGTCTAGAAATCTAAATCCCTGCTCCCTGCACCAGCCCCTCAGCCATACATTCATATCCCCGATCTCTCTGTTCCTGCCCTCACCAGCACGAGGTACAGGTAGCAGTCCAGAGACAACCACCTTTGACGTCCTACTTCTCAGTCTTCTTCCTAACTCTCTAAACTCACGTTGCAGTATCTCCTTCCTCTTCCTCCTGACGTCGTTCGTGCCCACGTGCACAACTATGTCCGGTTGATCACCTTCCCTCGCTAGGATGTTCTGAAGCCGCTCCGTGATGTCTTGAACCCTGGCACCAGGGAGGCAACAGTCCATCCTCGAGTCCCGCCATCCGCCAAAGAATCTACTGCCCGTACCTCGGTAGTCAGGAAATTGGAAGTAACGGAATTAAATTATAATGAACAACGAATGAGCAGTATTGTCATGGGGATACGAGGGCGTGCTGTGGAGATCTGTGCCATGGGCCCTGCCTAACCTGTGAGTGACTATCGTTGACTCTGGTTGACTCAGGTCTGCCCCCTGTTGGACCCTTGAGCCGCACAGACGTTCTCAAACCCCATACTGATGCATTGTAAGAACGAGACCGGATAGATCTCGGCCCAAGATCTAGTCTCGGAAAAGCACGCACAGTTTCATCGGCCTGACATAGATACCCTTAAACACATTCACAAGGAAAAACTCCTGTTCGTGGGCACAACCTCCTCAATATACGTTCCCACTGTAAATTGGAATTGATAATCATTAGACACCGTGAATATATTTACCTGAGTAACCCACAGACTCTGTAGTAACATACGCTAAGAGTCAGGAAATTATATTTCAGCTTTGCAGGACTTAGGCATAATTTGTAGTATTTTGTGCAGTTCTGGTCGTCCCTTTGCAGGAAGAATGTGGATGCCTTGGGAAATGTGCAGAAGAGGTTTAGCAGAATGCTGCCTGGATTAGAGGGCATTAGCTATTGGGAGAGGTCGGATACATTTGCTTGTTTTATGTGGACTGTCAAAGGCTGAAGGGAAACTGATAGAATTATTTTAAATTATGAGAAGGTGTAAATCGTAGAGGGCATATGTTCAAGGAAACAGAATGAAAATTTAACCGGGGATTGTAAGGCTTTTTAAAAGTACACCTAACTTCTCAGAATATGCTTCCAGGGGGCACTGCAGTAGCAGCGATTACACCAATGTTTAAGAGGTATTTACACAGCCAATACAGAGTACGTGGGATAGGCACGGGCAAGGAAAAGAGGAAAACGGGCCATGTGCAACCAAATGGGATTAGTTTATGTTCATAGGCATCATGGATGGCGCTGATATGCTGGGCCAAAGGGCGTGTACCTGTTCTGTATGTTTCTATTGGGGGAAGGATATTCATGCTATTGAGGGCGTGCAGCGTAGGTTTACTAGGTTAATTCCCGGAATGGCAGGACTGTCGTATGTTGAAAGACTGGAGTGTCTAGGCTTGTATACACTGGAATTTAGAAGGATGAGAGGGGATCTTATCGAAACATATAAGATTATTAAAGGGTTGGACACGTTAGAGGCAGGAAACATGTTCCCAATTTTGGGGGAGTCCAGAACAAGGGGCCACAGTTTAAGAATAAGGGGTAGGCCATTTAGAATGGAGATGAGGAAAAACATTTTCATTTGGAGAGTTGTAAATCTGTGGAGTTTTCTGCCTCAGAAGTCAGTGGAGGCCAATTCTCTGAGTGCATTCAAGAGAGAGCTAGATAGAGCTCTTAAGGATAGCGGAGTCAGGGGGTATGGGGAGAAGGCAGGAACGGGGTACTGATTGAGAATGATCAGCCATGATCATATTGAATGGTGGTGGTGGCTCGAAGGGCCGAATGGCCTACTCGTGTGTCTATTGTCTATGTTCTATATTAAAGAGAAAGTGAGGAGATCTCAGTGAAACACAAAGTTCTACTCGACTTAACAGGCAGCATGATGGGAGGATCTTTCCCTTTCCTGAGGTGTCCAGAACAGAGGTTATCGTCTCAGAATAGGCAGTAGGTTATATAGGACAGAGATAAGAAGATAGTTCTGCACTCAGAGGATGGTAGACCTTTGGGATTCTCTGTATCGGATGGCAGTGGAGGTTCAGTGATTCACTTCATTCAGTCCCAGTCTACTGCAGGGAAATGGACCCTTCGACCCACTATCTCTATTCCGATCATTTTGCACATCTACATCAATCCCATTGGTTCACAACACGTCAACGCCCTTATATACCTCGCGTGTACAAGTGTCTGTCTAAATGACTCTTGAAGTTAGTGACTCCACCTCCTCCAATGGGAGCATGTTCCAGGTATCCAGCCAAAATGGTACACGATAGCGCGACAATTTTAGGCCCAGCTTACTCACCGTCGTCCCTTTGGTGCTAATGGAAGGAGTTTCATTGAAATCAGTGTTGTCTTTTTTAAGTTATTCACATTTTAAAGTTTAAATCTATCTCCTAGGGAGGGAGGGAGGGAGGGAGAGAGGGTGGAGGAGGGAGGATAAGGGGGGTTCAAGGGGATGGAGTAGGGTTGAGGGGAAGCTGGAAGGAGCGGTTGTGTGGAAGGAGTGGGGTGGGGGGGTGGAGGTTTAGAGGAGGGGAGCGGGTAGGGGGAGGGGGAGGGGGGAGGGTGGAAGGAGAGGGTTCTGCACCAATGCAGTAGAGGTTTGGGCCCACTTGGTCTAGTCTTCTTTAAAACTCCATCCTCTCACTTTAAACCAATAACCTTGTTTTTGGTACCATTAAGATGGGGAACTGAATCTGACTAACTACCCCCTCTCTGTGTCTCGTAAACTTGTAAACTTCTCCTAGGTCTCCAAATCAGCATTATTCAAGTCCTTCAATGGAGGCAATTTCCTGGTGAATCTCCTTTGCACTCTCTCCAGCACAGTCACATCTTTCATCATTTTTAATTACCTCCAGTAAACATTTAACTCCTCAACTGCCCCGCCAATCTAGCCCCCATTTTCACCACCATAAGCAAAAGCACTCAATATCACGCCCGCACACCCATCCGCACACCATTTCTCCTACCTCCTCTCTCCCAATTGCATCTGCTTGCCCACGACATACCACAACTCTCGCCTCTACCTCGGGAGAAAATACCCGGGAAGGATTTCTGTTGTCCATCTTACGTGGTAGGGGGAGGGGGAAAGAAAACTCCGGGCAAGGTTTCAGTTGTCCGCCCGCCTGTGCCCGAGGCCGAGCGGCCTCTCCCCCGGTCCCGGGGCCGCGCTGCCCGAGTCTCCCCCCGACCCCCGGGGACTCTCTGATTCTCTGCTTCTCCCCCCAGTCTCCGTCACCCTGGATGTGGAAACAGCGCATGCGCAGCTCGAGGTGTCTGAGGATCGGAAGAGGGTGAGACGGACCGGGACCGGGAGGAGTCTCCCTGACACCGGGAAGTGGTTTACAGACAGTGTGTGTGTGCTGGGATCGGAGGGATTCACATCGGGGAGACATTACTGGGAGGTGGAGGTGGCGGGGAGTGAGGGCTGGAGTCTGGGAGTCGCCGCAGAGTCTATGGAGAGGAAGGGAGAGATCACACTGACCACGGAGACTGGAGTCTGGAGCATCGGGCGGTGGGATGACAAGTTTGTTGCATTCACCTCCCCTCAATCCCGTCTCCCCGCCCGTCCCATCCCCGGGAGGGTGGGAGTTTATCTCAGTTACGAGTCCGGGACAGTTTCATTTTACGATGCGGGCACCAAGTCCCATCTCCACACCTCCACCGGGAATAAATTCACGGAGAAACTTTATCCTTTCTTCGCGCTCTGGGATGCAGACCAGTGGCTGAGAATCTGCTCCGGTTCCGCTCCGTGTCAGTAATTAAGAAATTCTATCAATCCTTCACCAGCACCGGGAATATAGTTAAATCACCTCGGTTCTTTTAGATGTTAAACAAGTCTGTTCCGGGAATCGATGACCATAAAACTCCTAGACTGCCGCCTGTGATGATAATAATAATAATAATAATGATAATAAATAAATTCATTTAATTGTCCCACACCGTGGAAATTTACAGTGTTGCAGCAGCAAAGTGGATAACAGGAGACATTCATTATCAATAAAAATAAAGACGTATAAATTGTGATCAGTTTACTGTGTATTCCTTAACTGTTATTGTTGACTGGTCTGTTGGGAGCAGTGCTGTTTGTGCAGTCTCACAGCAACGGGAAGGAAGGACCTCCGATATCTCTCCTTCACTTAAATATACCTGGACTATCTCCGACATCTCCCTCCTGTTTCTGGACCTCACCATCTCCATCACAGGAGACAGACTAGTGACTGACATTTACTATATACCCACCGACTCGCACAGCTATCTGGACTACATTTCTTCCCACCCGGTCCCCTGCAAAAAGTCTATCCCCTACTCCCAATTCCTCCGTCTACGCCGCATCTACACCCGGGATGAGGTGTTTCACACTAGGGCATCAGAGATGTCCTCGTTCTTCAGGAAACGGGGCTTCCCCTCCTCCACTATCGATGAGGCTTTCACTAGGGTCTCTTCTACATCCCGCAGCTCCGATCTTGCTCCCCCTCCCCCCACTCGCAACAAGGACAGAATCCCCCTCGTTCTCACCTTCCACCCCACAGCCAGCGGATCCAACATATCATCCACCAACATTTCCGTCACCTACAATGGGACCCCACCACTGGCCATATCTTCCCATCCCCTCCCCTCTCTGCGTTCCGCAGAGACCGTTCCCTCCGTAACTCCCTGGTCCACTCGTCCCTTCCTACCCAAACCACCCCAACCCCAGGCACTTTCCCCTGCAACCGCACGAGATGCAACACCTGTCCCTTTACCTCCCCCCTCAACTGCATCCTAGGACCCAAACAGTCTTTCCAGGTGAGACAAAGGTTCACCTGCACCTCCTCCAACCTCATCTATTGCATCCGCTGCTCTAGATGTCAACTTATTTACATCGGCGAAATCAAGCGCAGGCTCGGCGATCGCTTCGCTGAACACCTGCGCTTGGTCCGCATTAACAAAACTGATCTCCCGGGGGCCGAGCACTTCAACTACCCCTCCCATTCCCAGTCTGACCTTTCTGTCATGGGCCTCCTCCAGTGCCATAGTGGGGCCCACCGGAAATTGGACGAACAGCACCTCATATTTCGCCTGGGCAGTTTGCAGCCCAGTGGTATGAACGTCGACTTATAACCATATAACCATAATAACAACTACAGCACGGAAACAGGCCCGTTCGGCCCTACCAGTCCACGCCGACCACTATCTCTGACCTAGTCTCATCTACCTGCTCTCAGACTATAACCCTCTAATCCCCTCTTATCCATATACCTATCCAATTTACTCTTAAATAATAAAATCGAGCCTGCCTCCACCACTTCCACCGGAAGCCCATTCCATACAGCCACCACCCTCTGAGTAAAGAAGTTACCCCTCATGTTACCCCTAAACTTTTGTCCCTCAATTCTGAAGCTATGTCCCCTTGTTGGAATCTTCCCCACTCTCAAAGGGAAAAGCCTACCCACGTCAACTCTGTCCGTCCCTCTTAAAATTTTAAAAACCTCTATCAAGTCCCCCCCTCAACCTACGCTCCAAAGAATAAAGGCCCAACCTGTTCAACCTCTCTCTGTAGCTTAAGTGCTGAAACCCAGGCAACATTCTAGTAAATCTCCTCTGTACCCTCTCCATTTTGTCGACATCCTTCCTATAATTTGGCCACCAGAACTGCACACCATACTCCAGATTCGGCATCACCAATGCCCTGTACAATTTTAACATTACATCTCCAACTTTAGATAGTCCCTCTGTCCCTCACTTCCCCTCCCCCTTCCCAGATCTCCCTCTATCTTCCTGTCTCCACCTATATCCTTCATTTGTCCCGCCCCCCTGACATCAGTCTGAAGAAGGGTCTCGACCTGAAACGTCACCCATTCCTTCTCTCCCGAGATGCTGCCTGACCTGCTGAGTTACTCCAGTATTTTGTGAAAAAATCGATTTGTACCAGCATCTGCAGTTATTTTCTTATATTATCTTGCAATACAATACAATATATCTTTACAGTCATTGTACAGGGGTACAACGAGATTGGGAATGCGCCTCTCATACGATGAAATAATTTAATTAATTTAAACAACAACCGCCCAACGAGACAAATTGTAACAGTTTTAAAACAGAATAAAGTGCAAGTAGATCTGTGCCGGTTCACTGTGCGATGTGACCATCCGGCTTAGCAGGGCCGGTTCATAGCAGCTCTGGCCCTGGGGATGAAGCTGTTCCTGAGTCTGGAGGTGCGGGCGTAGAAGGCCTTGTATCGTCTGCCCGATGGTAGAAGTTCGAACAGACTTTTGCAGGGGTGTGAAGAGTCTTTGTGGATGCTGGTGGCTTTTCTGAGGCATCGTATGTTGTAGATGCCCTCCAAGGCTGGTAGCTGTGTTCCGATGGTCCTCTGAGCACTATGGACTACTCGCTGAAGAGCTTTCCTTTCTGCCTCCGTGCAGCTGAGGTACCACACAGGGATGCCATGTGTTAGGATGCTCTCTATGGTGCAGCGGTAGAATGTCGTCAGCAGCTGTTGGGGTAGACCAGACGTCCTCAGTGTTCTTAGGTAAAGACTGCACATGATTACAATCGAGCAATTCACAGTGCACACGTAAACGATAAAGGGAATAACGTTTAGTGGAAGATAAAGTCCAGTAAAGTCCGATTAAAGATAGTCCGAGGGTCTCCAAAGAGGCAAATGGTCGTTCAGGGCCGCTTTCCAGTTGGTGAGAGGCTGGTTCAGTTGCAGATGAACATGATAATGGAATAACCATTTAGTCCAAGTTAAAGCCAACAAAGTCCGATCAAGTGTAGGAAATAAAAACTGCAGATGCTGTTTTAAATCGAATGTAAACACAAAATGCTAGAGTAACTCAGCGGGTCAGGCAGCATCTCGGGAGAGAAGGAATGGGTGACGTTTCGGGTCGAGACCCTTCTTCAGATTGGATCAAGTCCGATCAAGGATCGTCCGAGCGTCACCAATGAGATAGGGCAGTAGTTCAGCGCGGCTTTCGATCTGAAAGGATAATTAACGCTAATATCAAAAGCATTTATTATCCCAAGTTAAAGAGGAAATCGGAGCTCGGTGTCTTTGTAGTCACAAGAGACTGCAGATGCTGGAATCTTCAACAAAAGACAAAGTGCTGGAGTAACTCAGTGAGTCGGACAGCGTCTGTAGAGGGAACTGGACAGACGAGGTTTCAGATTGGGACCCTTCTTCAGCTTGTCCGCCTCCTTGTTTCTTTCGCCTTTTCCTCGTCCTCTTAGATTGCGTTCTTGTCACCGGCGCTGCTCTCCGGACGGTGTCCAAATCTGCTCATTCTCTCGACCTAAGCCCCCAACCACGACCCCTCCCCCTCACCCCCTCACCCCGCTACGCCCCGGTAACTGTCCAACAACCAATAAGAAAGGCAATGGGATGTTGCCTTCATTACGAAAGGATTTGAGTTGAGCAAGGAGGTCCTACTGCAGTTGTACAGGGCCCTGGCGAGACCACACCTGGAGGAGTATTGTGTGCAAGTTTGTTCTCCTAATTTGAGGAAGGACATTATTGCTATTGCCAGAGTGCAGCGTAGGTTCACCAGGTTAATTTCCGGGATGGCGGGACAGACGTATGATGAAAGACTGGGACTTATGATGAAAGACTGGGACTTCCGGTTGAACGAGCCACGAGATGGCAGATTAGGGTAAGAGCTCCCGACATTTTGAGTTAATATTTACCCACTACAACTCGAATATTTCCAAAACTTTTGTGGCAGTTTCGTAAATATTGTGGGTCAGGATTATGCCTAGAGGAAAGAGTAAAAAGTCGACGCAAATGGAGTTTTTCGACGGTGAGGGGGAGGGGGCTAGCCGAGCCTCCTCAGCTAGCAGTGCAAGGGAGGACGATGATAAGCAAATGCACCCAGATAAGGAACGAGAGAGAGCGGACCTCAGCCTCATATTGAAAGAGTTGAGAGAGTTTAGAAAGGACAATAGTGAGCAGCTGAATGGAATTTGGGAAGAAATTACTAAGACGAACACCAGAATCGGGGAGGCGGAAGAGAGGATTGACGCGGCTGAAAACAGGCTACAGGTGGCAGAGGACGTGGTGACGGAGCTGCTGCAACTCCAAATATACCTAGATGCCAAATTGACGGATATAGAGAGCCGCTCCAGACGTGAAAATATCCGAATTCATGGAGTTAAAGAGGGAGCAGAGGAGAACTCCCCGTCAATGGTGGATTTTGTGGAAAGTTTGTTGAGGGAAGGACTGGGGCTTCCGGCCGCCTTTAAACTACGGGTAGAGAGAGCGCACCGAGCTCTGATGTCAAAGCCACCCGGGGATGCCCGACCGAGGTCCATGGTGGCCAAGTTGTCAAGTTACAGGATGAAAGAGGAGCTGCTTAGACTGGCCTGGCAGAATAGAGGATTTCAATACCTCGAGAAGAGAGTTAACCTGGATCACGATTATGCGCCAGATGTGTTAAAAAAACGGAGGGAATACACCGAAGCGAAAAGAGTCCTGAAGGAGAAGAAAATCAGATTTCAAACTCCATTTCCGGCCAAGTTAAGAGTTTTCTACCAGGAGGGAACAGTGGTATATGGATCGGCGGAGGAGGCGACGGAGGATATGGCGAAGAGGGGACTCCCAGTGTCGGTCATCAAACACCCGGAGTCCCTTTTGGAGCGGATCCAGCATCTCACGTGGCGTAGTGCCGGGAGACCGGGGAACCGGGAGAGAACGGTCAGGAAAGTGGATTTCAAGGAAAAGTTACAGGCTTTTAGACGCCAGGACTCGGGATAATGACTGAACCGAAAGGTTCGAACGGGAGAGGTGACCAAAGGAAGCGGGTGAGTCGAGTTTTGATGTTGGGGAGTTTCAGGACCCGTCTCCCATCGGAGGACAGACTTTAAGGCCTTGTTTTTACTCGTTACATTAAACGAGCATGGTATAGGCTATGAACACGGATATTACGTATATGTCGGGTGGACTCTTCTAACCGGGTAGCCGGATAGATGGACAGCTTTGGAACGGAAGAGCCACCGTTAGAAGACGGCCCTCTCCCACCTGTCAGGGGGAGAGGCAACACCTCAAAGCCCTCTCACCATCAGGGCTTTAATAGGGTCAAAATCAGGACCCCACAGTTGGAAGTCCGTTTATTTACTTTAGTGTTATTATTGTGTTTTTGTCCTGTAGTTGTTTTTTGGGGGCTGTTTCGTGTATGGATACTGGAGCTGGTATGGTTTATATACTTTTATTTCTTCTACTTATTGGACACTAAATGCAAGCAGTTAAAATAGTAACTTATAATGTGAATGGCCTTATCAATCCTATTAAGAGAAGCAAGATATTAACCAAAATAAAGAGAGATAGAGTCGAGGTGGCCTTTCTACAAGAAACACCTGTCTGAAACAGAGCATGCTAAACTAAAACGACTGGGCTTTAAACATCAGTACTCCTCATCATATAGTGCTGGTCATAGGAGGGGGGTGGCAATATTAATCTCTAGCAATATAAGTTTTGATCCCACCTTTGAAAAGAGAGATCCATAGGGGAGATATATCTTCATGAGAGGTAATTTAGGCAGCTCATTGGTTACTCTGTTAAATATTTACGCTCCTCCCAACTCGGATTGGAAATTTTTTAAACAAGTGTTTGATTTGATAATATCTGAAACCCAGGGAGTATTAATCTGTGGGGGGGATCTTAATGTTAGATTAAATCCTAAACTGGACTCTTCGAATGTTCATATAGCTCAGCCGAAATTGATAAATAACAAAATTAATTTGGCAATGAAGGATATTGGATTAATTGATGTATGGAGAGAACTAAATTTGTCAAAACGAGACTACACATATTTTTCTAATCCACATTTGGCATATTCTCGGATTGATTATTTTCTTACCTTTGGAAAAGACCTTCATAGGGTTGTAAGCTGCGAGGTGGGGAGCATGGACCTTTCAGATCATAGTCCTGTGTATTTAAAACTACTTCTTGATCGGTATCAAAGAGACACTTTATGGAGATTAAATACATATGTACTGACTCATATGAAAGAACAGATTAAGAACGATATTACAGAGTATCTGGAACTAAATGACAATGACGAAGTTTCACCTCTGATACTGTGGGATGCATGTAAAGCGGTGCTTCGGGGCAAGATAATAGGATACAGTGCTCACATAAAGAAAGCTAGACATGAAAAGTTAGATCGGCTGCAAGTGGAACTGAAACAACTGGAACAAAACCATAGGGATACAAATGATCAAAAAATCCGAGAACTACTTGTGAAGAAGAAGAATGAAATAAATGATATTTTTACAAAAGATATAGAAAAAAAGTTGATTTTTGTAAAACAGAAATATTATGATGGGGGAGGAAAAGCCAGTAAATTATTAGCCAATAAACTAAAAAAACAACAGGCAGAGAACACAATTCATAAAATAAAACACCCTGTAACTAATTTTACACACTATAAATTGAAGGAAATACAAAATTGTTTTGATATATATTTCAAAAGATTATATTTACAACCTCAAATCAGTGGGGAGAAAATGGAGGATTTCTTTAATGAGATTCATTTGCCAAAATTGACCAGTGAACAGAGTAAGTCCCTTGTAGCTGAAATAACAGAGAAAGAAGTTAGGTCTGCTATAGTACATCTTAAACCAAATAAGGCCCCGGGCCCAGACGGGTTCCCTTCAGAATGGTACCGGGTAATGGTGGACTCATTGGTCCCTACGTTACAACGCACTTTCAATTGGGTTCTCAAAGAGAACGTAATACCCCCCTCCTGGAAGGAGGCAGTAATCTCATTGATTCCGAAAGAGGGAAAAGATAAATCTGTATGCAGTAATTTTAGGCCAGTGAGCGTACTCAATCAGGATTACAAAATCTTTACTCACATACTAGCCAAACGATTAGAGTGTTTGCTACCACAAATTATTAGCCTGGATCAGACAGGGTTTGTTCGAGGGAGACAAACCCAAGACAACATTAGAAGGACATTGCACATAATTGACCACATAACAAAATTTAACTTAGAAGCAGTCCTAGTGGGGTTAGATGCTGAAAAAGCTTTTGATTGTGTAAATTGGTCTTTTTTGCTTAGAGCTTTAGATAGATTTGGATTTCACAATACTTTTATTAAAATAATACAGGCTCTTTATGATAGCCCAAGTGCAAGAATTAAAATTAACGGAGTAGTTTCAAAACCATTTTTGCTAGAAAGAGGAACAAGACAGGGATGTCCAATCAGCCCCCTTTTATTTGCGGTTTTTATCGAACCTTTGAGTCAGTGGATTATCCAGAATAATAATATCAAAGGAATAGTAATGAAAGGAGGGGAACAAAAGATTTCTTTATTTACCGATGACGTATTGGTGTATTTGTCAGACCCTGAACAGTCTTTGTTACAGTTATTTTATGTTTTGGAACGATATGGATCCTTCTCTGGCTATAAGTTAAATGTTATCAAAACACAAATTCTTAGTTTCAAATATAACCCCTCAGTAAAAGTAAGAAAAAAGTTTAATTTGAAGTGGGATGCTGAATCCATGAGATATCTGGGAATAAACATTCCAATAGATCTGACTAAACTGCACTTGCTTAACTACCTCCCATTGAACAATAAGATCAGGGAAGACATTAGGAGGTGGGACCTAATACCTTATCTTAATTTTGGATCTCGTATTGAATCGGTCAAAATGGTTATGTTACCGAGGCTGTTGTATCTCTTTCAATCACTTCCACTAGATATATCAGACCAACAATTTCAAGAATGGGATAAACAAATCTCGAGGTATATTTGGCAGGGACAAAGACCAAGAATCAGATACCAGGGGTTACAACTGACCAAAAATAAAGGTGGGGTTGCACTCCCGTGCTTGAAAGACTATTATGCCGCTGCTCAGCTGAGAACATTAATTTATTGGTGCAACCCCGACTATTGTGCTAGATGGAAGGAGATTGAGATTGCTATAACAGAGGAATTTCCGATTCAGGCTGCAATCGGAGATAAGGAGTTAACAAATAAGTTAATTAATTTGGGAAACTCATGGATTCGATTATCACTTAAGGTATGGAATAAGGTCGTTACCCAAAATCATCTGAGGGATGCTGTGAAGGTTTTGAGATGGTGCACGTTTGATCCAGATTTTGTACCAAAAAGACAGGACACTAGTTTTAAAAGATGGAGTTCTCAAGGTTTGACATCATATTGCACATTTTTACATAAGGGGTCTATGAACAGCTTTGAGAATCTGAAGAGGCAATTTGGTTTGAATAATGATGATTTCTATAGATACCTTCAAATTCGCCATTATATAGATCAAATACAAAAGGAATGTGCAGAAGTAAAATGGGATAATATTTTGTTAAATGTATTTATTGATGCTTACCATGGAGGCTCAAAACAGAAAACCATCTCAAAATTATACAAGGGTTTACGGCAGAGAAAAGGCAACTCACTGTATGTAAAACAGAAATGGGAAAGGGAAGGTAATCTGGTTCTAAAGGAAGAAACCTGGGAGAGCTTATGTGAGATACAATGGAAAACTTCATGTTCAAATGTTTGGCGGGTGTTTTGCTGGAAAACCCTTATTAGGTTTTTTATTACACCAGTTCAAAAAAGGCATTACACAAATTCTTCTTCATGCTGGCGACAATGTGGGTGCCTTGAGGCAAACCATTTTCACATATTTTGGTCTTGTGTATCAGGGATCCCATTTTGGCAGGAGATTCATAAAGTTTTACAAAAAGTTTTTTATATGGATATTCCATTTAAATTTGAGTTTTTATATTTTGGTGCTTTACCAGTACAAAAAGCTTCTATTAAAGATAAGTATCTTTTCCAGATCTTAAGTGCTGCCAGCAGGAAAGCTATTACTAGGAAGTGGTTGAAACCTGGAAAACCTAATGTGGATGACTGGATTAACATTGTATATGATATTTTTATAATGGAAAGGATAACTTTTGCTTTAAGATTGCAACAGGGAATATTTTTGAAAAGGTGGGAAAAATGGATGTTGTACATTATGCCCGTACGGCCATCATTTGTTTAAAGCGGATCTTTGTATCCTACTTCCGTGTCCTATCTCATTTTCCTTGATTTCATACCGCTCCAGAAGTAGTGATGAAATATTATAGAGGTATACCCCAAATGTTGGTTTTAGTTGTTTTTGTTTGTGTATGTAGTTAAGTTTTGGATATGATCAAATGTCCAGTAAGTCATTACCCATCCTTGTAGTGCTTCCAATACCTGTGGTATGATTTATTTTGGGATATGCAGTATTTGTTAACTACCGAGGGTTTAAGGTGAATGAGAATGTGTATCATTGTGGAATGTATGGAACTGGAAAATCAAAATCAAAATAGAATTATAAAAAAAAGAAAGACTGGGTCGGCTGGGCTTGTATTCGCTGGAATTTAGAAGAATGAGAGGGGATCTTGTAGAAACATATAAAATTCTTAGAGGATTGGACAGGGTAGATGCAGGAAAAATGTTCCCGATGTTGGAGGAGTCCAGAACCAGGGGTCAAAGTTTGAGAATAAGGGGTCGGCCATTTAGTACTGAGATGAGGAAAAACCTTTTCACCCAGAGAGTTGTGAATCTGTGGAATTCTCTGCCACAGAAGACAGTGGAGGCCAGTTCACTAGATGTTTTCAAGAGAGAGTTAGATTTAGCTCTTAGGGCTAAGGGAATTAAGGGATATGGGGGAAAATCCAGAGTACTGATTTTGGATGATCAGCCATGATCATATTGAATGGTGGTGCTGGCTCAAAGGGCCGAATGACCTACTCCTGCACCTATTTTCTATGTTTCTATAATCAAGCAATTATTTCTTCATTGTCGCGAAGTTTCGAGAGTTTTATTGTCATGTGTCTAGTGACGGAATAAATATTTGCAGCAGGCCAACAGATATGTTGATATATTACCCTGTAAAAAAACCCATAATAAACCATGATGTACTTACTTCTGTGTTTATCTTCTTCTTACCATCCGCCAAGAAGCAAATGGCCCTTCCTGATGGAGCAATGACTCATTTGTGACGTCTCCTAATTCCGTGAGCTGCCAATAGACAATAGGTCCCGGAGGAGTACATTCGGCCCTTCGAGCCAGCACCGCCATTCAATGTGATCATGGCTGATCATTCTCAATCAGTACCCTGTTCCTGCCTTCTCCCCATACCCCCTGACCACCCCATGCTATCCTCAAGAGCTCTATCTAGCTCTCTCTTGAATGCATTCAGAGAATTGGCCTCCACTGCCTTCTGAGGCAGAGAATTCCACAGATTCACAACTCTCTGACCGAAAAAGTTTTTCATCGTCTCAGTTCTAAATGGCCTACCCCTTATTCTTAAACTGTGGCCCCTAGTTCTGGACTCCCCCTACATTGGGAACATGTTTCCTGCCTCTAACGTGTCCAACCCCTTAATAATCTTATACGTTTCGATAAGATCTCCTCTCATCCTTCTAAATTCCAGTGTATACAAGCCTAGTCGCTCCAGTCTTTCAACATATGACAGTCCCGCCATTCCGGGAATTAACCTAGTAAACCTACGCTGCACGCCCTCAATAACAAGAATATCCTTCCTCAAATTTGCTGTTTTGCTGCCTTTGCCTCTCACACTGTGGTCCACTCTCTACGTCGACACCAATCACAGATTGTGGGACCGCTTTGCGTTCTCTCCCGTCCGCTGCTCGCAGGAGACCCTGAGTCTCCGGCCGCCGCCACTGTGATTCCCCATCCCTCTCTCAGGCTGAATTCTACATTTAGTTTCCCGCACTTTCTCAGCCAACATCCCGAGGAACATCTGAACAGTCTATTGAACTGGACACGTTACTTCCTCTGGACTTTAACACTGACTTTGTGGCGACTCCCAAGGGTTGGGCCTTGTCACTATCGAACCCCTCGGCAGGGGAATGGACCAGTCCGTGGGGGCCATCAGCTACAGGGATAAAGGGCAGGGGTTTAGAAACATAGAAACATAGAAAATAGGTGCAGGAGTAGGCCATTCGGCCCTTCGAGCCTGCACCGCCATTCAATATGATCATGGCTGATCATTCAGCTCAGTATCCTGTACCTGCCTTCTCTCCATACCCCCTGATCCCTTTAGCCACAAGGGCCACATCTAACTCCCTCTTAAATATAGCCAATGAACTGGCCTCAACTACCTTCTGTGGCAGAGAATTCCACAGATTCACCACTCCCTGTGTGAAAAAAAACGTTCTCATCTCGGTCCTAAAAGACTTCCCCCTTATCCTTAAACTGTGACCCCCTTGTTGTGGACTTCCCCAACATCGGGAACAATCTTCCTGCATCGTTTAGGCGCGATCGTTCTCTTGCAGACCCGACTGGACAAGAGAACAAGACCTAATACAATACAATACAATACAATCTATCTTTATTGTCATTGTACAGGGGTACGACGAGATTGGGAATGCGTCTCCCATACGATGCAATAAATTAATTAGTTAATCAGTATTAATTTAAACAACCCAATGAAACAAATTAGAACAGTTTTAAAACAGAATAAAGTGCAAGTAGATCTGTGCCGGATCACTGTGTGATGTGACCATCCGGCTCAGCAGGACCGGTTCATAGCAGCTATGGCCCTGGGGATGAAGCTGTTCCTGAGTCTGGAGGTACGGACGTAGAAGGCCTTGTATCGTCTGCCCTATGGTCGAAGTTCGAACAGACTGTTGCAGGGGTGTGAGGTGTCTTTGTGGATGCTGGTGGCTTTTCTGAGGCATCGTGTGTTGTAGATGCCCTCCAAGGCTGGTAGCTGTGTTCCGATGGTCCCCGCCGAAACACTTCAATTCGGGCTCCCTGCCTTAATTTCGGGCTTATCGACGCGCCACATTGGTGACCCCGACGCTGCATTGGTGTCGTAATGGAGTCAAAACACAGAGCCGCCCCTCCGTCCGCCTCACAGGCCGACCAGGCCCTGTCTCTCGACGCGGTTTCCCGTCAAACTACCGACGTTCTGGACCGCCCGGCCTCCGGTCTGGTTTCAGCAGGTGGAGGCTCAATTTCAGCAGCTGGGCAACACGGTGGACGACACCCGCTATTTCTACCGCCGGCACTTGCATTCTGTGCCAGACGGCAAATATCCGGCCCCGCGTTCAGGAGTTCGGTCTACCCCGCCGGCGGTTCCACCTCCTGCATGTGGACATTGTGGGGCCTCTCCCGCCGTCCCGGGGCATCACCCACCTCCTCACGGTGGCCGGAGGCCATACCGCTGGCCGACACATCCACAGCTACATGCGCTCGTGTGTTATCCGCGCACTGGATTGCTCGTTTTGGGGTGCCGGTGGTCATCTCGTCAGACCGGGGGGGGGGGGGGGGCACAGTTCACCTCTGAGCTGTGGGCGGCCATGGCTCACCTGTTGGGCATGCGGCTGCACCTCACCACGGCCTATCACCTGCAGGCAAACGGCCTGGTGGAGAGGTTCCCCCGGCAGCTGAAGGCGCGACTCTCCGGCCCGGACTGGATGGACGCACTGCCGTGGGTCTGGCTGGGCATCCGGAGGACCTGTCCTCATCTTCGGCGGAGCTCGTGTACGGATCGCCGCTCACGGTGCCCGGGGATTTCGTGCCCTCGGCGCCGGGGCAGCAGGGACCGCCCTCGTCCGCCCTACAGCGCCTTCGCGAGTTGGCAAGCTCGCACCCGTGCCGACATCCCGCTACGGGGCATTCCGCCCGCACGGGCTATCGGCCCTCCGGGTTTGCCCCTATGCTTTCCAGCGCCGTGACGCCCACCGGGCGCCGCTCCAGAGGCCGTATTGGGGCCCGTACCGGGTGCTGGGGCACGGGCAGACAACCTTTGTGCTGGGCATGGGGGGTTCGTGTCGACTGACCGTGTAAAGCGGGCACATTTGGACATTGACCAGCCTGGGCTGGTTCCCCAGCCTCGGCCGCTCACTCTTCGCGGCTCCCTCAACCTGTGCCTCCGCCGGCCGACAACCGTACGGTGCATTTCCTGCCTCCTGTTCTGTGGGGGGGGGCTCCCAATGGTCGGGCCATATCACTATCGAACACCTCGGTACGGGAACGGACCAGTCCGGGAGTGGCCCTTAGCGACAGGGATAAAGGGCTGGGGGTTTAGGCGCGATCGTTCCCTTGCAGACCCGACTGGACAAGAGAACAACAGCTAATAAAGTCCCTTCCGAAACACCTGGCTCCTCGCCTTCATTTCGGGCTTATCGACGCGCCACAACTTCAAATATTTTCTGTACCTTCCCATTGCCAGCGTTCATCTTTATTCTTCTCACTCCATGTAATTTCTCGCTCCGTTCGTCCTTCCTATTTACACCTCGAATGTATCGCAAAATGCTCCAGTAACTCAGCAGGTCAGGCAGCATCTCAGGAGAGAGGGAATGGGTGACGTTTCGGGTCGACACCCCTCTTCAGACTGAAGAAGGGTCTCGACCCGAATGGTCACCCATTCCTTCTCTCCTGAGATGCTGCCTGACCTGCTGAGTTACTCCAGCATTTTTTGATACCTTCGATTTGTACCAGCATCTGCAGTTATTTTCCTATTTACACCTGGTCAGTCGGACCTATACCGCCCTCTCCCGGATAAAATCAGCGCCACTTCATTATACCACAGACG
This sequence comes from Rhinoraja longicauda, assembly GCF_053455715.1. Taxonomy (NCBI): domain Eukaryota; kingdom Metazoa; phylum Chordata; class Chondrichthyes; order Rajiformes; family Arhynchobatidae; genus Rhinoraja; species Rhinoraja longicauda. The sequence goes on along the minus strand of NC_135971.1, from coordinate 8,529,705 downwards.
GGCATTAGAATCAGGGGGAGCCCGGAGCTCAGGTCCCGCCGCCCGCGGCCGCTGCCGAACCCACGGGAAGGGCGATTGTTTCAATCTTTATATTTTCACAAAAGTAATTTCTGTTCCGTTGCCGGACGCGGTTAACGCGTTAAAATGAATGGATCGACAGCTCTGATTTCTGTAGCAGTTTATTTCTCTCTTCCCACATTTACATTCCCCCTGGTTTTATTTCCGCGCTCACTGGGGGTTTTTACGACGCGGAATTTGGGGATTAAATGGGAGCCGTTCAGCGCCGACCTGTTGTCCACTGGGTTTCTTCCCCACAGCCCCTGAGCCTCGCTCCTGACGCCGGTCCCGGGACCTGACCCCCTTCACACACCCGGAGCGGACCCGGAGCAGATTCTCAGCCACTGGTGTCCAACCCACGTCCAGAAAAAAGGATAAAGTTTCTCCGTGAATTTATTCCCAGTGAAGGTGTGGAGATGGGACTTGGTGTCCGCGTCGTAAAATGAAACTGTCCCGGACTCGTAACTGAGATAAACTCCCACCCTCCCGGGGATGGGCCGGGCGGGGAGACGGGATGGAGGAGAGGTGCCTACGTTAACGTCATTACCATCTCGCCTGATGCTCCAGACTCCAGTCTCTGGGGTCAGGACGCCCGCACCCTTCCTGTCTACAGACTCTGCGGCGACTCCCAGACTCCAGCCCTGATTTGCCTCGATCCCCACCTCCCAGTAATATCTCCCCGATGTGAATCCTTCCGATCCCAGGACGCACATATTTTGCATAAACCTCTTCCTGGTGTCAGGGAGATTTCGCCAGCCACCGTCATATTGCATGCTCTTGCGATCATCAGACACTTGGAGATACCCATGCGCTGTTTCCACATCCAGCGTGACAGAGACTGGGGGGGAGAAACAGAGAATCAGAGAGTCCCCGGGGGTCGGGGGGAGACTCGCCTCGGGCACAAACGGTCGGCCAACTGAAAGATTGCGCAGGGCTTTAACGTCGAGTGGAGAAGAAAGCCCTTTTCCGACGTGGTGGAGTTGCATTTGTGCAGAGGTGAGAGAAGACGATGGGGACAGCGAGATGTGGTGACGCCCTCAGAGCAACAGAGCCCGGTTCTTGGTTCTTTGTTCCTCCGAAATATTCCAAACGGAATTTACACTGGAGGTGGCGGGGTATGGACTTAAGCAAGAAGGGCTTCTTGGAGAAGAAGTGCTGCCTTAAATTTAGTTGTGTCTCGTTGAGTAACTACAGTAGGGTGAAGACTATTCCATGCTTTAATTGTGCGAGGGAAGAATGAATTGCTATACTCATCTGTCTTGGTAACTGGTATCTCAAATTGAAGAAAGCCAATGGAATGTTGGCCTTCATAATGTTGGCATTCCCAATCTCGTTGTACCCCTGGGTACAATGACAATAAAGATATATTGTATTGTATTGTATTGTATAACAAGGGGAGTTAAGTATAGGAGCAAAGAGGTCCTCCTGCAGTTGTACAGGGCCCTCGTGAGACCGCACCTGGAGTACTGTGTGCAGGGAATTCCACAGATTCACAACTCTCTGACTGAAAAGGTTTTTCCTCATCTCCGTTCTAAATGACCTACCCCTTATTCTTAAACTGTGGCCCCTGGTTCTGGACTCCCCCAACATTGGGAACATGTTTCCTGCCTCTAATGTGTCCAACCCCTTAATAATATTAAACGTTTCGATAAGATTCCCTCTCATCCTTCTAAATTCCAGTGTATACAAGCCTAGTCGCTCCAGTCTTTCAACATATGACAGTCCCGCCATTCCGGGAATTAACCTAGTAAACCTACGCTGCACGCCCTCAATAGCAAGAACATCTATCCTCAAATTTGGAGACCAAAACTGCACACAGTACTACAGGTGCATGTCTCACTAGGGCCCTGTGCAACTGCAGAAGGACCTCTTTGCTCCTATACTCAACTCCTCTTGTTATGAAGGCCAACATTCCATTGGCTTTCTTCACTGCCTGCTGTACCTGCATGCTTCCTTTCAGTGACTGATGCACTAGGACACCCAGATATCGTTATACATCCCCTTTTCCTAACTCAGATTCCTATTAAGTCCTTCCCCCCTCATCTTAACCCGATGTCCTCTGGTTGCCGATTCACTCACTTTGTCTGTTGTTAGACATGTTTCAAAAATGCAGTCAATGCTGCCGCAATCTCTTCGCTTGCCTCGCCCAATATCCTGGATATGTTGCAACAGACATGGCGAAATACCACTTGGGCATCTTACAACTCAGCGGTATGAATATTAATCTCAATAACTTCAAGTAACCCTTGCGTAGGAAGGAACTGCAGATGCTGGTTTAAACCGACGATAGACAGAAAATATTGGATTAACTCAGTGAGACTGGCAGCCTCTATGGATAGAAGAAATGGGTGAGGATTCGGGTCAAGACCCTTCTTGAGACTGAAGTCAGGGGAGAAGGAGATACAGATATAAGGTTGTGTAAGGTGTGAAAACGAGACAAAGGGGGTGGAGATCAAGGAATATGTGGAATCAAAGCAAACAGAGACAAAATGTAATCGGAGACAGTCAGACTGGTTGGAGAACTGGGAAGGGGTAGGGATGGAGAGAGGGGGAAAGCAAGGGTTACTTGAATTTAGCGAAGTCAATATTCATACCGCTGGGGTATGAAATAGGATGTGCTGTTTCTCCAAACCCTCACTCTGACAGTGGAGGAGGCCCAGGACAGAAAGGTCAGAGTAGGAATGGGAGGGGGAGCTAAAGTGTTTAGCAACTGGGAGATCAGGTAGGCAGAAGCGGACTGAAGAAGGGTCTCGACCCGAAACGTCAGACATTCCTTCTGTCCAGTGATGCTGCCTGTCCCGCTGAGTTACTCCAGCATTGTGTGTATATCTTCGGTTTAAAGCAGCATCTGTAGTTCCTTCCTCCACATCAGTTCAGATATTGAACCTTTGTTACCACCGTACTCTATCCGTACTCTATTGCCTCGTCAGTCTAGGATAATCTCTCTCAGTGCAGTTGCGACATTTTCTATCATCAGTGGCACAGTTCTTTAACATCCCTCCCTATCACATCGGAAAGACCTGGATCCTGATTCGTTGAGCTATCTGTCCTTCACCTCTTATCAACCATGTCTTTGCAATGTCTTCAACATCAGAGATCCCTTTAGTAATCGTGACCATACATTCACCCGCTTCACTGCATTGAAATCAGTAGCTTTTAGCACATCAACCCCATTGTGTTCATGAAACCGGCCTTGCGTGTCCGTACTTTCAAATGCATTTGATCCACTCTCCACATTGTCCTCAATCGGGTATCAATGGAGAGAGGGTAACAGCTGTTGGACAAATGAAGTAATTCGTGTCTGAAGTGCCTCACCAGTCCGGTATTAAAGGTATCACAAAATGCTGGAGTAACTCAGCGGGTCAGGCAGCATCTCTGGAGAGAAGGAATGGGTGACGTTTCGGGTCGAGACCCTTCTTCAGACTAATGATTCCTTTCCCCTGCAACCGCAGGAGATGCAACACCTGTCTCTTTACCTCCCCCCTCAACTCCATCCAAGGACCCAAACAGTTTTTCCAGGTGAGACAGAGGTTCACCTGCACCTCCTCCAATCTCATCTATTGTATCCGCTGCTCTAGATGTCAACTTCTTTACATCGGCGAAACCAAACGCAGGCTCGGCAATCGTTTCGCTCAACACCTTCGCTCACTCCGCCATAACCAACCTGATCTCCTGGTGGCTGAGCGCTTCAACACCCCCTCCCACTCCCAGTCTGACCTTTCTGTCATGGGCCTCCTCCAGTGCCATAGTGAGGCCCACCGGAAATTGGAGGAACAGCACCTCATATTTCGCATGGGCAGCTTGCAGCCCAGCGGTATGAACATTGACTTCTCCAACTTTAGACAGTTCCTCTGTCCCTCTCTTCCCCTCCCCCTTCCCAGTTCTCCCTCCAACTTCCTGTCTCCACCTTTATCCTTCCTTTGTCCCGCCCCCCCTGACATCAGTCTGAAGAAGGGTCTTGACCCGAAACGTCACCCATTCCTTCTCTCCTGAGATGCTGCCTGATACGCTGAGTTACTCCTGCATTTTGTGAATAAATACCTTCGATTCCGGTAGTAAATAGACCCTTTACATATAACTGATACTTCAATATCTCCAATGGGTTTTTTTTTTAGGTTTTACCTCTTGTAATGCCATCGGGCACTTCCGTGAACACCGTGTTCAACAAAAATGGGTGATCGAACTTTTCAACGGCCAGGGCACCCTCTGCTACTGACAGCGTCAGGGCTTCATCACTCACACTGCATTAATTAAACAACTAGTTAGAAGACCAACGTCCAATGTTTCCTGAGTTATATTACAAAAACAACACAGCGAGCCTCACCTCCTCTTCCGAAGAGTTTCCTCCTGAAATACATAACAGAAAGACCAATTAATTTCCACATCATGACAGCAGGAAGTTCAGCCAAATTGTTACAATTTGCCAACAGATCCCGGCTTCCACTGCTGGTGTAGCTTCTCGACCCAGAACATCTACCAACCAATACCCCCACCTCTTTGTATTCACTGGAGTTTAGAAGAATGAGAGGGGATCTTATAGAAACATGTAAAATTATAAAAGGACTGGACAAGCTAGATGCAGGAAAAATGTTCCCAATGTTGGGTGAGTCCAGAACCAGTAAACCACAGTCTCAGAATAAAGGGGAGGCCATTTAATACTGAGGTGAGAAGAACTTTTTCACCCAGAGTTGTGAATTTGTGGAATTCTCTGCTTTTGCAGTTGCAGCTCCTGGACTGTGGAACAGCATCCCTCTCCCCATCAGAACTGTCCCCCTCCATCGACTCCTTTAAGTCCAGGCTCAAAACCTATTTCTACTCCCTAGCGTTTGAGGCCCTCTGGGGGGCGCTGTGAACTGTTTATGTATGTGCTGTTATCTTTGTGTGCCATTGTATGTTCGTTTCTTAGTACCTGAACTGATGTGCGGCACTTTGGTCAATGTGGGTTCTTTTTAAATGTGCTATACAAATAAAATTGAATTGACTTGACTTGACCGAGGGCAGTAGAAGCCAAATCACTGGATGGATTTAAGAGAGAGTTTGATAGAGCTCTGGGAGCTAGTGGAATCAAGGGATATGGGGAGAAGGCAGGCACGGGTTATTGATTGTGGACGATCAGCCATGATCACAATGAATGGCGGTGCTGGCTCGAAAGGCTGAATGGCCTCCTCCTGCACATATTTTCCATGTTTCTATGCTTGCAAAAGTTATTTCGCCAGCTTGTGAGGAGATATTACGTGAGTCTGCGTGAGAATTAGGCCCAGTTAACATGGAAAGATATTACTAGCTCAGTGTCATAACTGCTGATCCAGAGTAGAGTGCAGCTGTGCTTGTGTAAGGAAAGCAGTAACTATGGCCCTGGAACAAATGCACCATTTATTCAGAGACACAAGACATGGCGGATTTGGGAGCAGGCATGTACCGATGATGCTTCGGTACCGGAGCCTTCTTGTGTCTTGTGGAGTAGAGGGGGTAGAGCTGGAAAAGAGGGGCAAGGGGAAGGACTCAGGGCAAGTATTGGCAATTGACAGGTGGATTCGGCTGAGGAAGGACGTTGATGAGATGGGCGGAGATATCCACCGCCGATGGAGATAGGGACAAAGATGGCCTCAGGATTGGAATATGTTCAGGATGAAAGATGGTGAATGGAACAAAATGCTTGTCAAAATGTACCGTTGGAATCACTCCCATTCTTGACTGAAATGGCACAGAGGCTTAGGGTAGGTAATGACTGTGTCAAAGGAACATTGAAAATATGGTCAGAAGTACAAAAGAAATTAAAACTGTCGAATTCCATTCGTACGGCCACTAAAATAGTGATAAACCCAGATTTTTTACCTTCTACTATGGACTCAGGGTATAACAATTGGTCAAACAAGGGGTTAATATATATCGCACAAGTGTTTAATGGACAGATCACGAAGTCATTCGAACAACTTGCACAGGAATTTAATCTACCAGCTCATGACTTTTTATAAATTCCTACAACTACGACATTACCTTCAGAAACATAAGGAATGGGAGAATATTTGTAAAAAAACATCCTAATTAGAGGAACTGTTAAGTATAAGAAAATAACTGCAGATGCCGGTACAAATCGAAGGTATTTATTCACAAAATGCTGGAGTAACTCAGCAGGTCTGAAGAAGGGTCTCGACCCGAAACTTACTCTAAACCAAACTGAAAATGTAACCCCTTACCTTCAGAAACATCAAACTGTCCGTTAGGTTCAGCTGATCCTGTAGCTTCAAGCATTTCTCTGGCATAGAGTTTATCTCCTCTTGAATCGCTCGGAGATTCGTTTCCATTGGATTTAGAACGCTGTTCTCTTCTTCCAGAAGATCCTTGAGAAAGAGCAGCTCTTTCTCATTGAGAATCTGGCGCAGTTCAGCAAATACCGATGTGATGTAGGTCACCAGGTTCTGATACTGTTCCTGTCAAATGAAAGGTGAAGGTCAATATTATCGAGCCTGGAATCTAAGACAAATAGCACAAGATCAGTGAAGGGAAACTGGAAACCTTACCTGGACTCCAGAAATCTTCTCTTTCTGTTGCTGCTCCATTTCCTCCATCGCCGATTTATTTTTTGTGAGAGTTTCCAAAGATGTTTTAATCTTCTCCTGGGATTGAGGTTCAGATTCAGTGAGTAAAAGAATTAGACCAGACGGAACCAATGGACTGCAGACACGGAACTGTACATGAATATTTACAAAAAGACACAGACTGCTGGGGAACATGGCGCATCAGGAAGCGTATCGGTGGAGAGCCGTAGGTGACATTTTGGGTCAGAATCTTTCTTTGGACTGATTGGAGTAGGTGGGAAAGATGGGCCAGGAATACATCTGCCAGGTGATAGGTGGATACAAGTGAAGGGGGGGGGAGGGGAGGGGTAGGGGTTTGGCAGCAGGTTGGTCAAAGGCCATACATGAAAAGACAAAAATAAGGGAAGGAAGGAGTAAGGAAACAAGAGGTGCGAATTGTAAAGCCAGAGGAAAGAATATAGATGGGGAGGGGTTGGGGATGGGAAGGAGGAAATGGTTGCACTGCCAGGTGTGGCATCTCTATACTAAAACCCTCGCTTGTTTGTTTGTTTGTTCCTGAACTACAGCCAAAGCAGAACACGATAGCGCGACAATTTTAGGCCCATCTTACTCAACGTCGTCCCTTTGGTGCTAATGGAAGAAGTTTCATTGAAATCGGTGTTATATTTTTAAAGTTATTCACATTTTAAAGTTTAAATCTATCTCCGAGGGACGGAGGGCGGGTGGAGGGAGGGAGAAGGATGGAGGATAAGGGGGATGCAGTGGGGGAGGGGAAGGGGGGATGGAGGAGGGGAAGGGGGGAGGGAAAGGGGGGGACGGGAAGGGGGGAGGGGAAGGGGGAGGTGGACGGGGGAAGGGAAGGGAGGAGGGGGTGTGTAGGGGAGGGGGGATGCGAGGTGGGGGAGGGAGGGGGGAGGAGGGAGGGAGGGGGGAGATGAGAGGGGGAACGGGGCGAGGGATGGAGGAGAGGGTGCTGCACCAATGCAGGAGAGGTTTGGGCCCAGTAACTTGGTCTAGAACAAGGAGAAAAGGTAGGAAAATACAAATAATAAGAGTAATAAGATAAATAAAAAAGTTATAAGTAAGATTAATAGAGGAATGACTAATAGAGTAATAGTTGGGAATTAAAGTGTTGTGGGTGGTGTGGGTTTGTTATGTATGTATGTAGTTTGGTTACCTACAAACTGTAAATGTTAATGTTTATGCTGAAGGAATTACACGAGAAATTCCGAGCTTCACAAGCGGAATTTGAGGCGCTATTCCTTCAGTTTGCAATCAAGCAAAAACAGAAGCCCAGGGCAGAAAAGTCAGTGTAGGAATGCAAAGGAGAGTTGAACTGGTTAGCAACCGGTAGACCCATCGGGGCTTGGCAGGAGTACTCGCGGAAACAGTGGCTCAATCTACCCTCTCGCCTCGCCGGTGTAATGGAGGCCTCGCCGGGAACACGGGATGCAGTGGGTGAGGGTCACAGGTGGTGCACGAAAACCCCCCTCTCTCTCTCTCACTGTCAGGGGTCCCTTGATGGGTGTAAGACAGACAGAAAGCAAAGAGTGGGGATAAATGGGTCCCTTTCAGAATGGCAGGCAGTAACTGGTGGGGTACCGCAAGGCTCGGTGCTGGGACCGCAGCTATTTACAATATACATTAATGACTTGGATGAAGGGATTAAAAGTACCATTAGCAAATTTGCAGATGATACAAAGCTGGGTGGCAGTGTGAACTGTGAGGAAGATGCTATGAGGTTGCAGGGTGACTTGGACAGGTTGTGTGAGTGGGCGGATGCATGGCAGATGCAGTTTAATGTGAATAAGTGTGAGGTTATCCACTTTGGTGGTAAGAATAGGAAGGCAGAGTATTATCTGAATGGTGTCAAGTTAGGAACAGGGGACGTACAACGAGATCTGGGTGTCCTAGTGCATCAGTCACTGAAAGGAAGCAAGCAGGTACAGCAGGCAGTGAAGAAAGCCAATGGAATGTTTGCCTTCATAACAAGAGGAGTTGAGTATAGGAGCAAAGAGGTCCTTCTGCAGTTGTACAGGGCCCTAGTGAGACTGCACCTGTGTGCAGTTTTGGTCTCCAAATTTGAGGAAGGATATTCTTGCTATTGAGGGCGGCACGGTAGCGCAGCGGTAGAGTTGCTGCTTTACAGCGAATGCAGCGCCGGAGACTCAGGTTCGATCCTGACTACGGGTGCTGCACTATAAGGAGTTTGTACGTCCTCCCCGTGACCTGCGTGGGTTTTCTCCGAGATCTTCGGTTTCCTCCCACACTCCAAAGACGTACAGGTATGTAGGTTAATTGGCTGGGTAAATGTAAAAATTGTCCCTAGTGGGTGTAGGATAGTGTTAATGTACGTGGATCGCTGGGCGGCACGGACTTGGTGGGCCGAAAAGGCCTGTTTCCGGCTGTATATATATATGATATGATATATATATATATGAGGGCGTGCAGCGTAGGTTTACTAGGTTAATTCCCGGAATGGCGGGACTATCATATGTTGAAAGACTGGAGCGACTAGGCTTGTATACACCGGAATTTAGAAGGATGGGAGATCTTATCGAAACGTATAAGATTATTAAGGGGTTAGACACGTTAGAGGCAGGAAACATGTTCCCAATGTTGGGGGAGTCCAGAACAAGGGGCCACAGTTTAAGAATAAGGGGTAGGCCATTTAGAACTGAAATGAGGAAAAACTTTTTCAGTCAGAGAGTTGTGAATCTGTGGAATTCTCTGCCTCAGAAGGCAGTGGAGGCCAATTCTCTGAATGCATTCAAGAGAGAGCTGGATAGAGCTCTTAAGGATAGCGGAGTCAGGGGGGATGGGGAGAAGGCAGGAACGGGGTACAGATTGAGAATGATTAGCCATGATCACATTGAATGGCGGTGCTGGCTCGAAGGGCCGAATGGCCTCCTCCTGCACCTATTGTCTATTGTAAGGGAGAAGGTATAGCCACAGGTGTCTCGTGTCTAACTGTAGGTGGGGCGGGTACATGGGGAAGGGGTGGTTCGTGTGGGAAACTGAGTGCAAAACAGCAGTCGTCGAGGGTGCGGTCTCTGCGAAAGGCGGAAATGGAAAATCACCAGATGCTCTTTGTTTTTTTTACCTTGAAGATTTCCACTGCTTCTTTAATCGGCATGAAGAGGTGCTCTCTGTGTTCCCGCGCGTCTCGGCAGATCAGGCAGATTAGTTGTTTGTCTGTTTCGCAAAACAGCTTCAGTTCTTCCTGGTGTTCCTCGCAGTGAAGTTTACTTTGCTTGCTTTCCGTTTTCGGGCTGAGTGTTCGAGCTTTCTCGGTGATACTCACCAGGGCCCGATTCATCCTGAGGCTGCGGTCTGCAAACTCCTCTCTACACTCCGGGCAGGAGTTTCTCCCCTCCCTGTCCCAACTCTGCGTGATGCAGGAGCGGCAGAAGTTGTGCCCGCACTCCAGTGACACCGGATGGGTGAACAAATCCAGGCAGATGGGACAAACCACGTCCTCGGTCCAACACTCGGACTGAGCCATCGAAGCCATTTTCAATTCACACAACGTCCTGGTTCACGCCGAGCCCTGGAGTATCGCGAGTGTTCAAATGTGCGCTGGCAGCAAAGGCTGAACAATACTAATAAACAACACCAAGTCAAGTCAAGTTTATTTGTCACATACACATACAAGATGTGCAGTGACATGAAAGTGGCAACGCCTGCGGATTGTGCCATTTTTTTTTACAATTACGGCATAAAAATTAAAATTAATGCAGATTTTTAAAAATTCTTTGGAGATATAATAGTTAACAGTCCCGATGGCCTGTGGGAAGAAACTCCATCGCATCTGAAGAAGCCTGAAGAAGGGTCTCGACCCGAAACGTCACCCATTCCTTCTCTCCAGAGATCCTGCCTGACCCGTTGAGTTACTCCAGCATTTTGTGTCCACTAGCATCTCATAATTTATTCTTGGGATGTCAAGTGAACAATTACCACTGAGCAAGGAAATCACAAGTGGTCAAATTAATTTTGTGCATTCTCACATCAGAAGGATCACCAAGAACGGTTGGACTCAAAATCTAGAATCCCGGAGGTAATTAAACTATTTATGTAGCGTCTGCCTCGAGTCCGCCATCTTGCACCAAGTAAACCATTCTTCGTCAAGAGAACAGACGGGACATTTTCCATTCAGCGTCCACGTTTGACACTTCCTCTCAAAACCTCTCTCATCTGCAGCCGAACGAGACCAACTTGAAATCTCCGGACACAGAGACAAAGCTGATGGTCTCCAGGGAGAAGCGATTGGGGAACTCAATCACGGATTCATTGGGGAGCTTAATCTCAAAGACGTCTCCCTTGAACGTGATGCTCATTTTGAACTTCTCGCCCTTGCTGAAGGGGAAGTCGTGCTCTCGTTGCTCGGAGTCCCAGCCGTCAGCACACTTGGAGTTGCAGACGATCACGGTCCCGTCGTCCCCATCGTGGAAGCGGGGCTGGAAGTGGAGGCCGATGTGGTCAGCGTCACTCCCCAGATTCACCGTAAACCTGTCGGCTTCCTCTGAAATCTTCCCTTTAATCTTCAAGGTATTTCCCACTTTCATTTCAACATTGCGGATTTCAAGCGCCATCGCCCGCTGTCCTTGTCCCAGCGCTTGTATCTGTATCTGTCCTTGTATCCGCGTTGAATGCCGAATCTCTCTCTATCTCCCCCACTCAAGTTGCACTAGCTTCTCGTTTTCACTCAACAAACAGCTAATAATGGCCTGTTTCCTTTATAATCGTTACGTTTTTGCATATCTTTCATTCATTGTTCTTTATCTCTTGGTTGGTGCAGCGTGTGGGCGGGGCCCAGGAGCGGTTGGAGCAGCGTGTGGGCGGGGCCCAGGAGCGGTGGGAGCAGCGTGTGGGCGGGGCCCAGGAGCGGTGGGTGCAGCGTGTGGGCGGGGCCCAGGAGCGGTTGGTGCAGCGTGTGGGCGGGGCCCAGGAGCGGTTGGTGCAGCGTTGGTTTAAAAATGTTCCCTCACACTTCTTTAGGAAGCCGCTGATTGGTGGAAGCAGACTAGAAGAAGCAGCTGATTGGGCGTAACCCCAGGGTTGTATTTCTGCTTTTTGTTCGTACTTTTAGTTCAGGGTTCAGTGAGTTCAGGGTTCAGTGAGTTCAGGGTTCAGTGAGTTCAGGGTTCAGTGAGTTCAGGGTTCAGTGAGTTCAGGGTTCAGTGAGTTCAGGGTTCCGAGAGTTCAGGGTTCCGTGAGTTCAGTGAGTTCAGGGTTCAGTGAGTTCAGGGTTTAATGAGTTGAGGGTTCAGTGCTTTTTAGTAAAGGTACAGTTTAAAGCAAGGGTGTCAAACTCATTTTCACCCCGGGCCACATCAGCATTATGGTTGCCCTCAAAGGACCGGTTGTAACTGTAAGACTGTATAAATGTAACTAATCCTTAACATATTGTTAAATAACTGTCTGCATTTGATTATTATTTATTGAAATGAACAAATATTGTACATGCATTAACATAAATGTAAAAATATATGTAAGAACATTGACAAATTGGGCCCGTTCTTCGTAGGGTTTCCATTTCGACCTGGGGAAATCGCGTTTTTTCTTTAAAATATATTGTCTCTTAAAAAAATAAAAATGAATCTCAAAGGGGGGGGGGGGAGGTGGAGAGGGGAGGGTTGGGTGAGATGGGGAAAGGGGAGAGGGATCGTCTGACACCGTCCTGCCAGCGGCCATCTTCTTTCTCCTTCACAGTGGTGCCGTGCTCCTCCAGGGGAGGGGGAGCGCAATTAAACGCGGTACAGGGAAGGGGAGAGGGTGTGACCGAGGAGCCTTGGACCCAAAGCCTCTCCTGTATTGGTGTAGCATCCTCAACCCCCTACTCAATCCCCCTTATCCCTCCTCTACCTACCCCCCACATAGGAGATTAGTGGGCAAAATTAGGGCACATGGTATTGGGGGTAGGGTACTGACATGGATAGAAAATTGGTTGACAGACAGAAAGCAAAGAGTGGGGATAAATGGGTCCCTTTCGGAATGGCAGGCAGTGACCAGTGGGGTACCGCAAGGTTCGGTGCTGGGACCCCAGCTATTTACGATATACATTAATGACTTAGACGAAGGGATTAAAAGTACCATTAGCAAATTTGCAGATGATACTAAGTTGGGGGGTAGTGTGAATTGTGAGGAAGATGCAATAAGGCTGCAGGGTGACTTGGACAGGTTGTGTGAGTGGGCGAATACATGGCAGATGCAGTTTAATGTAGGTAAGTGTGAGGTTATTCACTTTGGAAGTAAGAATAGAAAGGCAGATTATTATCTGAATGGTGTCAAGTTAGGAGGAGGGGGAGTTCAACGAGATCTGGGTGTCCTAGTGCATCAGTCAATGAAAGGAAGCATGCAGGTTCAGCAGGCAGTGAAGAAAGCCAATGGAATGTTGGCCTTCGTAACAAGAGGAGTTGAGTATAGGAGCAAAGAGGTCCTTCTACAGTTGTACCGGGCCCTGGTGAGACCGCACCTGGAGTACTGTGTGCAGTTTTGGTCTCCAAATTTGAGGAAGGATATTCTTGCTATGGAGGGCGTGCAGCGTAGGTTCACTAGGTTAATTCCCGGAATGGCGGGACTGTCGTATGTTGAAAGGCTGGAGCGATTGGGCTTGTATACACTGGAATTTAGAAGGATGAGGGGGGATCTTATTGAAACATATAAGATAATTAGGGGATTGGACACATTAGAGGCAGATAACATGTTCCCAATGTTGGGGGAGTCCAGAACAAGGGGCCACAGTTTGAGAATAAGTGGTAGGCCATTTAGAACGGAGATGAGGAAGAACTTTTTCAGTCAGAGGGTGGTGAAGGTGTGGAATTCTCTGCCTCAGAAGGCAGTGGAGGCCAGTTCGTTGGATGCTTTCAAGAGAGAGCTGGATAGAGCTCTTAAGGATAGCGGAGTGAGGGGGTATGGGGAGAAGGCAGGAACGGGGTACTGATTGAGAGTGATCAGCCATGATCGCATTGAATGGCGGTGCTGGCTCGAAGGGCTGAATGGCCTACTCCTGCACCTATTGTCTATTGTCTATTGTCTATTGTCTCCCATTTTCCCTGACCCCCACTGTCCCACTTCTCCCCCACCCCACTCTCTCATCCCCCCATCAACACCCCCTCCTCCCCCCACCCCTGCTGTCCCCTTCCCCCCACCCCTCCTCCCCACCCGCACTCTTCTCTCCTCCCCACCCCACCCTCCTCCCCAGTAGCACTCTCCCTCCAACCCCCACTCGCACTCTCCCCCACCCCCCATTCCCCACCACCTCCCTTTCCACCTCTCTCTCCTCCCCCCACCCCCCCACTCTCTCCTCCCCCGCCCCACTCTCACTCTCCCCATCCCCCCTTTCCCCCACTCTCTCCTCCCCCCATCCCCCCTTTCCCCACTCTCCCCTCCCCCCACATTCTCTCCTCCCCAGCCCCACTCTCCACAGCCCCACTTTCTCCTCCACCCCTCCTCCCCCACTCTCTCCTCCCCTCACCCCCCTCCCACCCCTCCCCTCCACCCACTCGCCCCACCTGCATTCTCACCGTCCCCCTCTCCCCCACCCCCACTGTCCCCCATCACGCTATTCTCTTCCCCCACCACCACCCCCTTCCCCCCGCACTCCCTCTCTCCTCCCCCCACCCTCCCCCTCCTTTCACTCACTGTCCCCTTCCCCATCATCCACGTTTCCCTCCCTCCCCCACTCCCTCCCCCCACTCTCCCCTCTTCCCTGACCCTCAGTCCCCCTTCCCTCCCACCCCTACTCTCTCTTCCCCCCACCACCACCACCCCTCCCCCCACCACCACCCCCCTCTCCCCACACCCCCTCTCCTCCCCACCCCTCCCACCTCCTCCACCACCTCCTCCCCCTTTCACTCTCACTGTCCCCTTCCCCCCCACCCACCTTCTCCCTCTTTGCTTCCCCCCACTCTTCCCTGACCCCCACTATCCCCCTTCCCCCACCCTCACTCTCTCTTCCCCCCACCCTCCCCCCAACTCTCCCCTCTTCCCTGACCCCCACTGTTCCCCTTCCCCCCACCCCCACTCTCTCTTCCCCCAACCACCCCCGCTGTCCCCCTCCCCAGTCCCACTCTCCCTCTACTCTCTCCTCACCCACTCTCCCCCCCTTTCCCCACCACCCCTTTCCCCCACTCTCTTCTCCCCCCACCCCCCCCCATTCTCTCCTCCACCCCCCCCTCCTACCCCCCGCCCCCTCGCCCCCCCCCCTCCTACCGCCCCCCGCGTCCCCTCCCCTCCGTGGAGCCGTTGGCGGTGAAAGGCACTTACCGAACGTGCAGGGAGGAGGAGGGAGCCCCGGACTACTCGAGTCGGGGGGCGGAGGTGGGACTACTCGAGTCGGGCGGTGGAGGTGGGACTACTCGGGGCGGACGGCCGCGGGTCTGGGAGAGTGGGGAGTGGAGAGAAGTGAGAGGAGAGAGGAGAGAGGCGCGGCGGGGGATGCGCACAAGATGGCGGAGCATGAGGAGGCCGCCATCTTTCTGAGGTCGCGACGGGGCCGTCGGTGGCAGCGACCGCTGAAGGAGGAGGAGAAGAAGCTGCCCGGTCCCGCTGGGTCCGGGCGGGAGGGGGGACTCCAGGACGCCGTGCCCGTGGATTGAAGGGACGGAAGGGAAGGATGAGGACCATCAGTGCGACCATCTCCCTCCTGCTCGGGAGTGTCCCCCAGATGAGGTAGAGTGAGGAGAGGCCGTGCCGTCAGACGCACAGCACTTTGAAAAATGTGTTTAGTAATGAGAGTTTGAAAGTTAAAAATGTCTGTAACTTAAAAGATATTCGACCAATGACAATTAAGCTCCCGCGGGCCACATAAAATGACGTGGCGGGCCGCATTCGGCCCGCGGGCCTTGTGTTTGACACATGTGCTGTAAACAAACACAATACAGAAATATATTATGTTAATCTTCAACATTCATTTGACAGGAAGAGTCACACAGCCTTCAGTCCCATGTCACATCCCAGTTTGCTAAACTGCACCAGATTATCACTGAGAAAGAAAAGGACTTCCTCAAAGATATCCGAGAAGATGAGGAGCGGATTTCTAAATCTAATGGAGAAAAATCTTCGGGAGATTCAAGAGAATTTAAATTCTAATCAGGAGGAACTCCTGCGTTTACAGGAACGGATGGAACAAAAAGACAGCGTGAAATTTCTAATTTCGAAGGTGCCCTTCGAGCGAGCACCGCCATTCAATGCGATCATGGCTCATCACTCTCAATCAGTACCCCGTTCCTGCCTTCTCCCCATACCCCCTCACTCCGCTATACTTAAGAGCTCTATCCAGCTCTCTCTTGAAAGCATCCAACGAACTGACCTCCACTGCCTTCTGAGGCAGAGAATTCCACACCTTCACCACTCTCTGACTGAAAAAGTTCTTCCTCATCTCCGTTCTAAATGGCCTACCCCTTATTCTTAAACTGTGGCCCCTTGTTCTGGACTCCCCCAACATTGGGAACATGTTTCCTGCCTCTAATGTGTCCAATCCCCTAATTATCTTATATGTTTCAATAAGATCCCCCCTTATCCTTCTAAATTCCAGTGTATACAAGCCCAATCGCTCCAGCCTTTCAACATACGACAGTCCCGCCATTCCGGGAATTAACCTAGTGAACCTATGCTGCATGCCCTCCATAGCAAGAATATCCTTCCTCAAATTTGGAGACCAAAACTGCACACAGTACTCCAGGTGCGGTCTCACCAGGGACGGTACAACTGTAGAAGGACCTCTTTGCTCCTATACTCAACTACTCTTGTTACGAAGGCCAACATTCCATTGGCTTTCTTCACTGCCTGCTGTACCTGCATGCTTCCTTTCATTGACTGATGCACTAGGACACCCAGATCTCGTTGAACTCCCCCTCCTCCTAACTTGACACCATTCAGATAATAATCTGCCTTTCTATTCTTACTTCCAAAGTGAATAACCTCACACTTATCTACATTAAACTGCATCTGCCATGTATCCGCCCACTCACACAACCTGTCCAAGTCACCCTGCAGCCTTATTGCATCTTCCTCACAATTCACACTACCCCCCAGCTTAGTATCATCTGCAAATTTGCTAATGGTACTTTTAATCCCTTCGTCTAAGTCATTAATGTATATCGTAAATAGCTGGGGTCCCAGCACCGAACCTTGCGGTATCCCACTGGTCACTGCCTGCCATTCCGAAAGGGACCCATTTATCCCCACTCTTTGCTTTCTGTCTGTCAACCAATTTTCTATCCATGTCAGTACCCTACCCCCAATACCATGTGCCCTAATTTTGCCCACTAATCTATGTGGGACCTTGTCGAAGGCTTTCTGAAAGTCGAGGTACACCACATCCACTGACTCTGTTCTGTCAATTTTCCTAGTTACATCCTCAAAAAATTCCAGTAGATTTGTAAAGCATGATTTGCCCTTCGTAAATCCATGCTGACTCGGAATGATCCTGTTACTGCTATTTAAATGCTCAGCAATTTTGTCTTTTATAATTGATTCCAGCATCTTCCCCACCACTGATGTCAGATTAACTGGTCTATAATTACCCGTTTTCTCTCTCCCTCCTTTCTTAAAAAGTGGGATAACATTTGCTATCCTCCAATCCACAGGAACTGATCCTGAATCTATAGAACATTGAAAAATGATCTCCAATGCTTCCACTATTTCTAGAGCCACCTCCGTAAGTACCCTGGGATGTAGACCATCAGGCCCTGGGGATTTATCAGCCTTCAGTCCCATGAGTCTACCCAAAACCATTTCCTGCTTAATGTGGATACAAGCTAGATAGCTAGATAGATAGAGCTAGATAGAACTCTGAAGGATAGCCAGATCTCGTTGTACTTCCCCTTTTAAAATTTTAATTTTAACTTCGTGTTTTTCGTGTACCTTGTTGTTTGTCGTGACCAATTGGCAGACCAATTTTCCTCCGGGGATAAATACAGATTTATCGTATGGTATCACTATTGGTGATTGTGCAGTTACCATCTCCTTCTTCAATTGTTCCCAGGCTCACCATTGCCACCTTCTTCCTGCCAACATAAAACCCCATTCGTTTTATTCACATTCCCATGGGTTGCACCCGTCCGGCGATCCGAAACTTACCGATAAGTGAAAAAGGCTTGGATAGAGTGGACGTGGAGAGGATGTTCCCACTCGTGGGAATCTAAGACCAGAGGTCACAGCCCCAGATTTAAAGGATGTTCCTTTAGGCAATTGAGGAGGAATATCTTGAGTCAGAGGGTGGTGAATCTGTGGATTTCTTTGCCACAGAGTGCTGTGGAGGCCAAATCAATGGCTATTTTTAAGGCAGAGATGGACAGATTCTTAATTCGTACGGGTGTCAAGGGTTACGGGGAGAAGGCAGGAGAATGGGGTTAGGAGGGGGAGATAGATCAGCCATGATTGAATGGCGGAGTAGACTTGAAGGGCTGAATGGCTTAATCCTGCTCCTATCACCTATGATTCTCTCCACATCTAATAAGATTTATCAGCCTTCAGTCCCATCAGTCTACCCAAAACCATTTCCTGCCTAATGTGGATTTCCTTCAGTTCCTCCATCACCCTAGGTTCTCCGGCCCCTAGAACATTTGGGAGATTGTGTGTATCTTCCTCAGTGAAGACAGATCCAAAGTAACGGTTTAACTCGTCTGCCATTTCTTTGTTCCCCATAATAAATTCCCCTGCTTCTGTCTTCAAGGGACCCACATTTGCCTTGACTATTTTTTTCCTCTTCACGTACCTAAAAAAACTTTTGCTATCCTCCTTTATATTATTGGCTAGTTTCCCCTCGTACCTCATCTTTTCTCCCCGTATTGCCTTTTTAGTTAACTTTTGTTGCTGTTTAAAAGAGTCCCAATCCTCTGTCTTCCCACTCTTCTTTGCTATGTTATACTTCCTCTCCTTAATTTTTATGCTGTCCCTGACTTCCCTCGTCAGCCACAGGTGTCTCTTACTCCCCTTAGAGTCTTTCCACCTCTTTGGAATAAATTGATCCTGCAACCTCTGCATTATTCCCAGGAATACCTGCCATTGCTGTTCTACCGTCTTCCCTGCTTGGGCCTCCTTCCAGTCAATTTTGGCCAGCTCCTGCCTCATGCCTCTGTAATCCTCTTTGCTATACTGTAATACCGACACTTCCGATTTTCCCATCTGCCTTTCCATTTGCAGAGTAAAACTTATCATGTTGTGATCACTGCCTCCTAATGGCTCCTTTACCTCTAGTCCCCTTATCAGATCAGGATCATTACACAACACTAAATCCAGAATCGCCTTCTCCCTGGTAGGCTCCAGTACAAGCTGTTCTAAGAATCCATCTCGAAGGCACTCTACAAACTCTCTTTCCTGGGGTCCATTTCCAACCTGATTTTCCCAGTCTACCTGCATGTTGAAATCTCCCATAACCACCGTAGCATTACATTTTTGACACGCCAATTTTATCTCCTGATTCAACTTGCACCCTATGTCGAGGCTACTGTTTGGGGGCCTATAGATAACTCCCATTAGGGTCTTTTTACCCTTACAATTTCTCATTTCTATCCATACTGATTCAACATCTCCTGATTCTATGTCACCCCTTGCAAGGGAATGAATATCATTCCTTACCATCAGAGCAACCCCACCCCCTCTGCCCACCTGTCTGTCTTTTCTATACGTTGTGTACCCCTGAATATTCAGTTCCCAGCCCTGGTCCTCTTGTAGCCATGTCTCAGTGATCCCTACAACATCATACTTGCCCATGACCAACTGAGCCTCAAGCTCATCCACTTTATTTTTTATACTACGCGCATTTAAGTACAACACTTTAACTTCTGTATTTACCTCCCCTCTCACATCGGTCACAATTGGCCCTGCCCTTAATTTCTTTTCCCCTCTAGAACTCCTGTTCCCATTCTTCTGAGAGTCTTTTGCAATATCTCCTGTATTCCCTTTTACCTCATCTTCATATTCACAATTTGTTAACCCCTCCCCCCCCACTACTTAGTTTAAAGCCACAGGTGTCACACTAGCAAACCTGCCTGCCAGAATGTTTGTCCCCCTGCTGTTAAGATGTAACCCGTCCCTTTTGTACAAGTCACCCCTAGCCCAGAAGAGATCCCAGTGGTCCAGAAATCTAAATCCCTGCTCTCTGCACCAGCCCCACAGCCATAAATTCATACCCTCTATCTCTCTGTTCCTGGCCTCACCAGCACGAGGTACCGGTAGCAGTCCAGAGATAACCACCTTCGACGTCCTACTTCTGTGTTTTTCCCAACTCTCTAAACTCCCGCTGTAGCACCTCTTTCCTCTTCCGCCCGACGTCATTCGTGCCCACGTGCACAACGACTTCAGGTTGATCGCCTTCCCTCACTAGGATTTTCTGAAGCCGGTCCGTGATGTGTTGAACCCTGGCACCAGGGAGGCAACAGACCATCCTCAAATCCGAGAAGATGAGGAGCGGATTCTGAATCTAATGGAGAAAAATCTTCGGGAGATTCAAGAGAATTTAAATTCTAGTCAGGAGGAACTCCTACGTTTACAGGAACGGATGGAACAAAAAGACAGCGTGAAATTTCTAATTTCGAAGGTGCCCTTCCAGCGAGCACCGCAATTCAATGTGATCATGGCTGATCATTCTCTATCAGTACCCCGTTCCTGCCTTCTCCACATACCCCCTGACTCCGCTATCCTTAAGAGCTCTATCTAGCTCTCTCTTGAATCCATTCAGAGAATTGGCCTCCACTGTCTTCTGAGGCTGAGAATTCCACAGATTCACAACTCTCTGAATGAAAAAGTTTTTCCTCATCTCTGTTCTAAATGGCCTACACCTTATTCTTAAACTGTGGCCCCTTGTTCTGGAATCCCCCAACATTGGGAACATGTTTCCTGCCCCTAACGTTTCCAACCCCTTAATAACCTTATACGTTTCGATAAGATCTCCTTTCATCCTTCTAAATTCCAATGTATACAATCCGAGTCGCTCCAGTCTTTCAACATATGACGGTCCCACCATTCCGGGAATTAACCTAGTAAACCTACGCTGCACGTCCTCAATAGCAAGAATATCATTCCTCAAATTTGGAGACCAAAACTGCACACAGTACTCCAGTTGCGGTCTCACTAGAGCCCTGTACAACTGCAGAAGGGCCTCTTTTCTCCTATAGTCAACTACTCTTGTTATGAAGGCCAACATTCCATTGGCTTTCTTCACTGCCTGCTCTTCCTGCATGCTTCCTTTCAGTGACTGATGCACTAGGACACACAGATCTCGTTGTACGTCCCCTGTTCCTAACTTGACACCATTCAGATAATACTCTGCCTTCCTATTCTTACCACGAAAGTGGATAACCTCACACTTATCCACATTAAACTGCATCTGCCATGCATCCGCCCACTCACGCAACCTGTCCAAGGCAACCTGCAACCTCATAGCATCTTCCTCACATTTCACACTGCCACCCATCTCCCGGTGACTCAGCACTTCAACTCCCCCTCCATTCCCAATCTGTCCTTTCTGTCCTGGGCCTCCTCCATGGTCAGAGTGAAGGAACACAAAATTGGAGGAACAGCACCTCATATTTCGCGTGGGTAGTTTACACCCCAGCGGTATCAACATTGACTTCTCTAACATCAAATAGCCCTTGCTTTCCCTCCCTATCCCCTCCTCCTCCCCAGTTCTCCCACCAGTCTTTCTGTCTCCGACTACATTCCATCTCTGTCCCACCCACTCCCCTGGCATCAGTCTGAAGAAGGGTCTCGACTCGAAACGTCACCCATTCCTTCTCTCCAGAGATGCTGCCTGGCCCGCTGAGTTACTCCAGCAGTTTGTATCGACCAGTGAATTTATTCATTCGACGAGTCCACAGACATACAGCACACACTCTCACCAACACACACCTTACGTGTGGGGACACGCCATGACTTACACAACCATCCATGAACACACTCACCAACGCAGGATACATGCACCCACTGATATTTAATACGGCCATTACATTAACTCAGTCTGAAGCACACACGTACCCAGCCGCAACTTCGCCATCCTCGTCTCCCATTTCGCTCTCCCCGTCCGCGACAACCAAAACATTTCACTTCCACTTCCCGGAAGAAAATGAGCGGAAATGCATTTCTCTTTTCCATCTCGCGCAATTGTGGAAAATCCCCCGCGGGAAACTTTCATTGTCCGCCCGCCTGTGCCCGTCTGAGACAGAGAATTCCACAGATTTACAACTCTCTGAATGAAAAAGTTTTTCCTCATCTCCGTTCTAAATGGCCTACCCCTTATTCTTAAACTGTGGCCCCTGGTTCTGGACTCCCCCAACATTGGGAACAAGTTTCCTGTCTCTAACATGTCCATCCCCTTAATAATCTCACATGCTTCGATAAGATCTCCTCTCATCCTTCTAAATTCCAGTGTATACAAGCATTGTCGCTCCAGTCTTTCAACATACGACAGTCCCACCATTCCGGGAATTAACCTAGTAAACCAACGCTGCACGCTCTCAACAACAATAATATCCTTCCTCAAATTTGGAGACCAAAACTGCACACAGTACTCCAGGTGCGGTCTCACTAGGGTCCTGTACAACTGCAGAAGGACCTCTTTGCTCCTATACTCATGAGACGAAGTGATGTTCCTCGAGAACGCATGGAAACGTTCATTGTCCGTGGGATTCGGAGAGTTCTCGGAGTTTAACTTCACGAAGTAAAAACATGGAACCGCAACATGCTGGAGTAACTCAGCGGCCAGGTAGCGTCCCTGAAGAACATGGATAGGCGAGGTTTCGGGACGGGATCCTTCTTGGGATAAAACATGGGTAGATGACGTTTCGGGTGCGGGTCCATTTTCAGACCGAAGAAGGGTCCCAACCCGAAACATCACCGATACGTTTTCCAGAGATGGTGCCTGACCCGCCGAGTTACTCCAGCACGTTGTGTAATTCTGTGAATCTGTGTGGCTTCTCGTCAAGCTCTCAAACACCCGTTTAAACTAATCCCAGTTTAGCTCGCCCCGTGTTCCGCTAAATCCCTTCAATCGTTACCTATGTTCTGCTTTACACCGTCCCAGGTCCATATCTTTGGTATATTCACTTTCAAGAACGAACGGCCGCTCACTCCTGTGAGATTAGTTGGAGGTTTGCTCGGACAACTACACAATGAACCCTTGCAGTTTAATGTGGAGAAATGTGAGCTTATCCACTTTGGTGATAATAATAGAAAGGCAGATTATTATCTGAATGGTGTCAAGTTAGGAAAAGGGGACGTACAATGAGATCTGGGTGTCCGAGTGCATCAGGCACTGAAAGGAAGCATGCAGGTACAGCAGGCAGTGAAGAAAGCCAATGGCATGTTGGCCATCATAACAAGGGGAGTTGAGTATAGGAGCAAAGAGGTCCTTCTGCAGTTGTTCATTGCCCTAGTGAGAACGCACCTGGAGTGCTGTGTGCAGTTTTGGTCTCCAAATTTGAGGAGGGATATTGTTGCTATTGAGGGCGTGCAGCTTAGGTTCACTAGGTTAATTCCCGGAATTCTGGGACTGTCGTATGTTGAAAGACAGGAGCGAATTGACTTGTATACACTGGAATTTAGAAGGATGAGAGGGGATCTTATTGAAATATATGTTTATTAAGGGATTGGACACGTTGGAGGCAGGAAACATGTTCCCAATGTTGGGGGAGTCCAGAACCAGGTGCCATAGTTTAAGAATAAGGGGTAGGCCATTGACAACGGAGATGAGGAAAAACGTTTTCACTCAGAGAGTTGTAAATCTGTGGAAGTCTCTGCCTCAGAAGGCAGTGGAGGCCAATTCTCTGGATGCTTTCAAGAGAGAGCTAGATAGAGCTCTTAATGATAGCGGAGTGGGGGGGTATGGGGAAAAGGCAGGAACGGGGTAGTGTTTGAGAATGATCAGCCATGATCACATTGAATGTTGTTTGACTTCATACACTTCACTTCCAATTTCCATCCTGCCCTTAAATATACGTGGACTATCTCTGTTATCTCCCTCCCGTTTCTGGACCTCACCATCTCCATCACAGGAGACAGACTGGTGCCTGACATCTACTATAAACCCACTGACTCGCACAGCTATCTGGACTACACTTCTTCCCACCCGGTCTCCTGCAAAAAGTCTATCCCCTACTCCCAATTCCTCCGTCTACGCCGCATCTGCGCCCGGGATGTGGTGTTTCACACTAGGGCATCAGAGATGTCCTAATTCTTCAGGAAACGGGGCTTCCCCTCTTCCATTATAGATGAGGCTCTCACTAGGGTGTCTTCTACATCCCGCAGCTCCACTCTTGCTCCCCCTCCCCCAAACCGTAACAAGGACAGAATCCCCCTCGTTCTCACCTTCCACCCCACCAGCCAGCGGATCCAACAAATCGTCCGCCAACATTTCCGTCACCTACAACGGGACCCCACCACTGGCCATATCTTCCCATCCCCTCCCCTTTCTGCGTTCCGCAGAGACCGTTCCCTCCTTGTCCCTTGTCCACTCGTCCCTTTATACACAAACCACCCCATCCCCGGGCACTTTCCCCTCAACCGCAGGAGATGCAACACCTGTCCCTTTACCTTCCCCCTCAACTCCATGCAAGGACCCAAACAGTCTTTCCAGGTGAGACAGAGGTTCACCTGCACCTCCTCCAACCTCATCTATTGCATCCTGCTGCTCCAGATGTCAACTTATTTACATCGGCGAAACCAAACGTAGGCTCGGCGATCACTTCGCTCAAAACCTGCGCTCAGTCCGCATTAGACAATCTGATCTCCCGGTGGCTGAGCACTTCAACTTCCCCTCCCATTCCGAGTCTGACCTTTCTGTCATGGGCCTCCTCCAGTGCCGTAGTGAGTCCCACCGGGAATTGGAGGAACAGCACCTCATATTTTGCCTGGGCAGCTTGCAGCCCAGCGGTATGAACATCGACTCTGTCCCTCGCTTCCCCTCCCCTTCCCAGATCTCCCATTGTCTTCCCGTCTCCATCTATATCCTTCCTTTGTCCCGCCCCCTCACATCAGTCTGAAGAAGGGTCTCGACCCGAAACGTCGCCCATTCCTTCTCTCCTGAGATGCTGCCTGACCTGCTGAGTTACTCCAGCATTTTGTGAATAAATACCTTCGATTTGTAGCAGCATTCGCAGTTATTTTCTTACACATTGAATGGTGGTGCTGGCTCGAAGGGCTGAATGGCCTCCTCCTACGTCTATTATCTATTGCAGTCAATTACCATTCATTATACGACGTGGCAGGGTGCGGAGTGGATAACGCGATACTGCAGGAATTCAGCCGCTCCCAAAAGCAAATAGACTTCGAACCTTTGTGCCGGGAATTAAAATGGCTTCGAAAGACAAGGTCGAGAGTTGGTCCGAGGAGGCAGTTTGCCCCATCTGCCTGGATTTCTTCACCGACCCGGTTACACTGGAGTGCGGGCACAACTTCTGCTGCTCCTGTATCACACAGAGTTGGGGCAGCGCGGGGACAAACTCCTGCCCGGAATGTAGAGAGGAGATTGCAGACCGCAGCCTCAAAGTCAATCGGGCCTTGGCGAGACTGTCTGAGAAAGCTCGAGCACTGAGTCTGAACACAGAAGAGAAGGGAAGTAAACTTTTCTGCGAGGAACATCAGGAAGAAATGAAGCTGTTTTGTGAGAATGACAAGAAACTTATCTGTCTGGTTTGTCGAGATGCGCTGGAACACAGAAACCACAGCTTCAAGCCGATTAAAGAAGCTGTTGACATCTACAAGGTCAATGCAAACAGATTTGTATCTTTATTTACCTTGTTGAGTCTTTGTTGTCTAACGCCTTTATTCTTTGATCCCAGGCTCGGGTAAAATCGGACATAGAATCTGTCACGAAAAATAAATCTGATATCGAAGAAATAGAACAGCAACAACTACGAAAGATTTCCAAAGTTCGGGTGAGGCCTTTCTGTCTGGAATTTTTATGCAGCGTTGCTCATTTTAATGTGTAGTGGACATGTTGGATCAATCGACTGCTGAAATTAGGTGCGTTGGGAGGAACTGCAGATGCTGGTTTAAACCGAAGATAGGCACAAAAAGCTGGAGTAACTCAGCGGGACTGGCAGCATCTCTGGAGAGAATGAATGGGTGACGTTTCGGGACGAGACCCTTCTTCAGACTGGTTACAGATAAGGGAAACGAGGGACAGGGAGTAGACGATGATGCAGAGAAATAAAGAACAATGAATAAAAGATATGCAAACAAGTAATGACGATAAAGGAAACAGGCCATTGTTAGCTGTTTATGGGGTGAAAGGGAGAAGTTAGTGCGACTTGGGTGGGGGGAGGGGGGGGAGGGGGGATAGAAAGAGAGGGAATGCCGAGGCTACCTGAAGTGAGAGAAGTCAATATTACTGGGCTGAAAGCTGCCCAAGCGAAATATGGGATGCTGTTCCTCTAATTTTGGAATTAGCCTCCCTCTGACAATGGAGGAGACCTAGGACGGAAAGGTCAGTGTGGGAATGGGAAGGAGAATTACACTTCTTTGTTTCAGGAAAATGTGAGAGAATTTGATTGATTAGATAATTCTGAGAACCGGACGCTGATGGGCTATATGGTCACTTATTCTGTTAGCAAACACAATACAGAAATATATTATGTTAATCTTCAGCATTCATTTGACAGGAAGAGTCACACAGCCTTCAGCCCCATGTCACATCCCAGTTTGCTGAACTGCACCAGATTATCACGGAGAAAGAAAAGTACTTCCTCAAAGATATCCGCGAAGACGAGCAGCGGATTCTAAATCTAATGGAGAGAAATCTTCGGGAGATTCAAGAGAATTTAAATTCTACCCAGGAGGAACTCCTGCGTTTACAGGAACGGATGGAACAAAAAGACAGCGTGAAATTTCTCGAGGTAAGGAAGTCTATTTAAATTTGCTTCTATAAATGGGCACCATCACAAAATGGCGCCTGATATATTTGAAACAAATTCAACCATGTTGTCTATTGTCTATGCATCTGCAGTTCCTTCCTACACATCACTAACATCATATTCAATAGACAAGAGACAACAAGTGCAGAAGTAGACCATTCAGCCCTTCGAGCCAGCAACTCCATTCAATGTGATCATGGCTGATCATTCACAATCAGTACCCCGTTCCTTCCTTCTCCCCATACCCCATGACTCCACTTTCATTAAGAGCTCTATCTAACTCTCTCTTGAAAGCATCCAGAGAATTGGCCTCCACTGCCTTCTGAGGCACAGAATTCCACAGATTCACAACTCTCTGGCTGAAAAAGTTTTTCCTCATCTCCGCTCTAAATGGTCTACCCCTTATTCGGCTGAAACACACAACCTGTCCAGACTATCCTGTCAGCATCGTGTAATTTTCAGAATAATTTTTATACTTCCTACATCGGTTCTATGCCTGCAATATCATTATTCTTCTCTGTGTGTCATTGGGGGTGAGAGTGGACAAATGGGAATTTTTAACACCTCGTAATAATCTGGGTGAAATTCGTGCTCTCAGTAGTTCTGCCTCGATCAATTCAGTCTTGTGTTTTATTTATTTCAGGAGGAAGCTGTTCGCAAGCGAAGGTAGGGCATGTTCTTCACTGAAACTCTGCATGTAACATATTTCCTCATAAACATCAATGCACAATTTGTAATCAGCTATTTAATATTTGCAGGATTAGTGATGAGATCCATTCATTGTCAGTGACAGATGGTGCCATAACGGCTGAAAAATTCAACCACCTCTTCTTGTTGAAGGCAGCGCTGATAGAAACGTTTGACTCCATTAAACAAGGTAAAACATATGGACTTATTTCACTTGGTTTGTGGGGCACATTGATGTTTTTATGTGATGCAAAGATTGGTCAGGATAAGCACTGAATGGTAATTGGAGTTTCATTCCTGCACCAACCCACTGACTGAGAAGCCTCACGCACACATGGTCAGCTGGAGATGTTAGGTCCTGAAATAATAATAATAATAATATTCATTTATTGTCATTGCAACGAGCACAACGAAATTAAAAAATAGCCAATCCTGACGGTGCGTACAAACATATATGCAATAAATGCAAAAACAAATAAATACATAAATACAATTAAATACAATTATATTAAGTACAAGATTTTTTAACGGCGTTGCCTAGTGCAAAGGTAGTGTTCAGTTCTCGTATGGCCCTGGGGTAACACAGGAGCACGATAGACAATAGGTGCAGGAGGAGGCCATTTGGCCCTTCAAGCCAGTACCGCCATTCAATGTGATCACGGCTGATCATTCTCAATCAATACCCTGTTCCTGCCCTCTCCCCATACCCCCTGACTCCGCTATCCTTAAGAGCTCTATCTAGCTCTCTCTTGAATGCATTCAGAGAATTGGCCTCCACTGCCTTCTGAGGCAGAGAATTCCACAGATTCACAACTCTCTGACTGAAAAAGTTTTTCCTCATCTCAGTTTGAAATGGCCTACCCCTTATTCTTAAACTGTGGCCCCTTGTTCTGGACTCCCCCAACATTGGGAACATGTTTCGGAAAACGGGTAATTATAGACCAGTTAGTCTGACATCAGTGGTGGGGAAGATGCTGGAGTCAATTATAAAAGACGAAATTGCTGAGCATTTGGATAGCAGTAACGGGATCATTCCGAGTCAGCATGGATTTACGAAGGGGAAATCATGCTTGACAAATCTACTGGAATTTTTTCAGGATGTAACTAGGAAAATTGACAAGGGAGAGTCAGTGGATGTGGTGTACCTCGACTTTCAGAAAGCCTTCGACAAGGTCCCACATAGGAGATTAGTGGGCAAAATTAGGGCACATGGTATTGGGGGTAGGGTACTGACATGGATAGAAAATTGGTTGACAGACAGAAAGCAAAGAGTGGGGATAAATGGGTCCCTTTCGGAATGGCAGGCAGTGACCAGTGGGGTACCGCAAGGTTCGGTGCTGGGACCCCAGCTATTTACGATATACATTAATGACTTAGACGAAGGGATTAAAAGTACCATTAGCAAATTTGCAGATGATACTAAGTTGGGGGGTAGTGTGAATTGTGAGGAAGATGCAATAAGGCTGCAGGGTGACTTGGACAGGTTGTGTGAGTGGGCGGATACATGGCAGATGCAGTTTAATGTAGATAAGTGTGAGGTTATTCACTTTGGAAGTAAGAATAGAAAGGCAGATTATTATCTGAATGGTGTCAAGTTAGGAGGAGGGGGAGTTCAACGAGATCTGGGTGTCCTAGTGCATCAGTCAATGAAAGGAAGCATGCAAGTACAGCAGGCAGTGAAGAAAGCCAATGGAATGTTGGCCTTCGTAACAAGAGGAGTTGAGTATAGGAGCAAAGAGGTCCTTCTACAGTTGTACCGGGCCCTGGTGAGACCGCACCTGGAGTACTGTGTGCAGTTTTGGTCTCCAAATTTGAGGAAGGATATTCTTGCTATGGAGGGCGTGCAGCGTAGGTTCACTAGGTTAATTCCCGGAATGGCGGGACTGTCGTATGTTGAAAGGCTGGAGCGATTGGGCTTGTATACACTGGAATTTAGAAGGATGAGGGGGATCTTATTGAAACATATAAGATAATTAGGGGATTGGACACATTAGAGGCAGATAACATGTTCCCAATGTTGGGGGAGTCCAGAACAAGGGGCCACAGTTTAAGAATAAGGGGTAGGCCATTTAGAACGGAGATGAGGAAGAACTTTTTCAGTCAGAGGGTGGTGAAGGTGTGGAATTCTCTGCCTCAGAAGGCAGTGGAGGCCAGTTCGTTGGATGCTTTCAAGAGAGAG
The DNA here is from genome assembly GCF_053455715.1 of Rhinoraja longicauda. NCBI lineage: Eukaryota > Metazoa > Chordata > Chondrichthyes > Rajiformes > Arhynchobatidae > Rhinoraja > Rhinoraja longicauda. The sequence goes on along the minus strand of NC_135971.1, from coordinate 8,500,387 downwards.
CTGGATAGAGCTCTTAAGGATAGCGGAGTGAGGGGGTATGGGGAGAAGGCAGGAACGGGGTACTCATTGAGAGTGATCAGCCATGATCACATTGAATGGCGGTGCTGGCTCGAAGGGCTGAATGGCCTACTCCTGCACCTATTGTCTATTGTCTATTGTTTCCTGCCTCTAACGTGTCCAACCCCTTAATAATCTTAAAAGTTTCAATAAGATCCCCTCTCATCCTTATTAAGGCCAACATTCCATTGGCCTTCTTCACTGCCTGCTGTACCTGCATGTTTCCTTTCAGTGAATGATGCACTAGGACACCCAGATCTCGTTGTACGTCCCGTTTTTATAACATGACACCATTCAGATAATACTCTGCCTTCGTATTCTTACCACCAAAGTGGATAACCTCACACGTATCCACATTAAACTGCATCTGCCATGCATGCGCCCACTCACACAACCTGTCCAATTCACCCTGCAACATCATAGCATCTTCCGCACAGTTCACTCTACCACCCAGCTTTGTATCATCTGCAAATTTGCTAATAGTGCTTTTAATCCCTTCATCCAAGTCATTAATGTATATTGTAAATAGCTGCGGTCCCAGCACCGAGCCTTGCGGTACCACACTAGTCACTGCCTGCCATTCTGAAAGGGACCCATTTATCCCCACTCTTTGCTTTCTTCCAGTCAACCAATTTTCTATCCATGTCAGTACCCTACCTCCAATACCTTGTGCTCTAATCTTGCCCACTAATCTCCTATGTGGAACCTTGTCGAAGGCTTTCTGAAAGTCAAGGTACACTACATCCACCGGCTCTCTCCTGTCTATTTTCCTAGTTACATCCTCAAAGAATTCCAGCAGATTAGTCAAACATGATTTCCCCTTCGTAAATCCACGGTGACTCGGAACGATCCTGTTACTGCCATCCAAATGCTCTGCAATTTTGTCTTTTATAATTTACTCCAGCATCTTCCCCACCACTGATGTAAGACGAACTGGTCTATAATTTCCCGTTTTCTCTCTCCCTCCTTTCTTAATAAGTGGGACAACATTAGCTACCCTTCAATGCACAGGAACTGATACTGAATCTATAGAACATTGGTAAATGTTCACCAATGCATCTACAATTTCTAGCGCCACCTTCTTAAGTACTCTGGGATGCAGACCATCAGGCCCTGGGGATTTATCAGCCTTCAGTCCCATCAGTCTACCCAACACCATTTCCTGCCTAATGTGGATTTCCTTCAGTTCCTCCATCACCCTAGGATCTCTGGCCACTAGAACATCTGGGAGATTGCTTGTATCTTCCTTAGTGAAGACAGATCCAAAGTACCGGTTCAACTCGTCTGCCATTGCCTTGTTCCCCATAATAAATTTCCCCGCTTCTGTCTTCAAGGGACCCACATTTGCCTTGACTATTTTCTTCCTCTTCACATACCTAAAAAAGCTTTTACTATCCTCCTTTATATTATTGTCTACTTTACCCTCGTACCTCATCTTTTCTCCCCGTATTGCCTTCTTAGTCATCTTCTGTTGCTCTTTAAAAGAGTCCCAATCCTCTGGCTTCCCACTCTTCTTTGCATGGTTGTACTACTTCTCTTTTATTTTTATGCTGTCCTTGACTTCCCTTGACAGCCACGGGTGCCTCTTACTCCCTTTAGAATCTTACCTCCTCTTTGGGATAAATTGATCCTGCAACTTCTGAATTATTCCCAGGAATACCTGCCATTGCTGTTCCACCGTCTTCCCTGCTTTGGCCTCCTTCCAGTCAATTCTGGCCAGCTCCTGCCTCATGCCTCTGTAATCCCCTTCGCTATACTGTAATACTCACACTTCCGATTTTCCCTTCTCCCTCTCAATTTGTAGAGTAAAACCTATCATATTGTGATCACTGCCTCCTAATGGCTCTTTTACCTTGAGTCCCCTTATCAGATCAGGTTCATTACACAACACTAAATCCAGAATTGCCTTCTCCCGAGTAGGCTCCAGTACAAGCTGTTCTAAGAATCCATCTTGGAGACACTCCACAAACTCTCTTTCCTGGGGTCCATTACCAACCTGATTTTCCCAGTCTACCTGCATGTTGAAATCTCCCATAACCACCGTAGCATTACATTTGCAACATGCCAATTTTAGCTACTGATTCAACTTGCACCCTATGTCAAGGCTACTGTTTGGGGGCCTGTAGATAACTCCCATTAGGGTCTTTTTACCCTTACAATTCCTCATTTCTATCCATACTGATTCTACATCTCCTGATTCTATGTCACCCCTTGCAAGGGAGTGAATATCATTCCTCACCAACAGAGCGACCCCACCCCCTCTGCCCACCTGTCTGTCTTTTCTATATGTTGCGTACCCCTGAATATTCAGTTCCTAGCCCTGGCCCTCTTGTAGACATGTCTCAGTGATTCCCACGACATCATACTTGCCAATGTCTAACTGAGCCTCGAGCTCATCCACTTTATTTTTTATACTTCGCATTTAAATACAACACTTTAATTTCGGTATTCACCTCCCCTCTCACACCGGTCACAATTGGCCCTGACCTTACTCTCTTATCCCTTCTAGAACTTCCCTTCCCATTCATTCGAGAGCCCTTTGCAATTTCTTCTCTATTCGCTTCCCCTTTAACTCCATCTTCATATTCCCAGTTTGTCAACCCCTCCCCCCCACTACTTAGTTTAAAGCCACACTTGCAGCACTAGCAAACCTGCCTGCCAGAATGTTGGTCCCCCTGCTGTTAAGGTGTAACACGTCCCTTTTGTACAGGTCACCCCTACCACAGAAGAGATCCCAGTGGTCTAGAAATCTAAATCCCTGCTCGCTGCACCAGCCCCTCAGCCATACATTCATTTCCCCGATCTATCTGTTCCTGCCCTCACCAGCACGAAGTACAGGTAGCAATCCAGAGACAACCACCTTCGACGTCCTACTTCTCAGTCTTCTTCCTAACTCTCTAAACTCACGTTGCAGTATCTCCCTCCTCTTCCTCCCCACGTCGTTCGTGCCCACGTGCAAAACTACGTCCGGTTGATCGCCTTCCCTCGCTAGGATGTTCTGAAGCCGCTCCGTGATGTCTTGAACCCTGGCACCAGGGAGGCAACAGACCATCCTCGAGTCCCGCCCGCCGCCACAGAATCTACTGTCCGTACCTCGGACAATGGAGTCACCCACTACTAGATCACAGGTTAGGCAGATACAACAAGTACCCAGGCTGTTGGATGAACCAATGCATCCCGACCCACCCACACCGCAAAAAACACGCTGATCTATGAGTTTGAATTCTACCAGGGTCAGTAAATTGGAAGTAACAGAATTAAATTAGAATGAACAACGAACGAGCTGTATTGTCATGAGGATACAAGGGTGTCCTGTGGAGATCTGTGCCATGGGCCCTGCCTAACCTGTGAGTGACTATCGTTGACTCTGGTTGACTCATGTCTGCCCCCTGTTGGACCCTTGAGCCGCACAGACTTTCTCAAACCACTAATCTCCTATGTGGGACCTTGTCGAAGGCTTTCTGAAAGTCGAGGTACACCACATCCACTGACTCTCCCCTGTCAATTTTCCTAGTTACATCCTCAAAAAATTCCAGTAGATTTGTCAAGCATGATTTCCCCTTCGTAAATCCATGCTGACTCGGAATGATCCTGTTACTGCTATCCAAATGCTCAGCAATTTCGTCTTTTATAATAGACTCCAGCATCTTCCCCACCACTGATGTCAGACTAACTGGTCTATAATTACCCATTTTCTCTCTCCCTCCTTTCTTAAAAAAGTGGGATAACATTTGCTATCCTCCAATCCACAGGAACTGATCCTGAATCTATAGAACATTGAAAAATGATCTCCAATGCTTCCACTATTTCTAGAGCCACCTCCTTAAGTACCCTGGGATGCAGACCATCAGGCCCTAGGGATTTATCAGCCTTCAGTCCCATCAGTCTACCCAAAACCATTTCCTGCCTAATGTGGATTTCCTTCAGTTCCTCCATCACCCTAGGTTCTCCGGCCCCTAGAACATTTGGGAGATTGTGTGTATCTTCCTCAGTGAAGACAGATCCAAAGTAACGGTTTAACTCGTCTGCCATTTCTTTGTTCCCCATAATAAATTCCCCTGCTTCTGTCTTCAAGGGACCCACATTTGCCTTGACTATTTTTTTCCTCTTCACGTACCTAAAAAAACTTTTGCTATCCTCCTTTATATTATTGGCTAGTTTACCCTCGTACCTCATCTTTTCTCCCCGTATTGCCTTCTTAGTCATCTTCTGTTGCTCTTTAAAAGAGTCCCAATCCTCTGTCTTCCCACTTATCTGTGTGATACACATATATACCCAGAGGGAAATCAGCATCACCCACCCTGTCTCACCTGTCAGTGACCGCAGACTCATGTTAACTCAGGTCTGTCCCCTGTTGGACTCCTGGCTGGTGACCTTTCTGTCCCAGGTCTCCATTGTCAGAGTGACGCTGAACGCAAATTGGAGGAACAGCATCTCATATTTCGCTTGCGCACCTTGCAGCCCAATGGTCTGAATGTCGATTTCTCTCACTTCAGGTTGCCCCGGCATTCCTTCTCTCTCTATCCTTCCCCCACCCATGTCTCACTAGGTTCTCGTTTTCACCCGGCAAACAGCTAACAATGGCCTGTTTCCTTTATCATTGTTACTTTTTTTGCATATCTTCCATTGATTGTTCTTTATCTCTCCACGTCATCGTCTATATCTCTCGTTTCCCTTCTCCCTAACCAGTCTGAAGAAGGGTTTGGACCCGAAACGTCACCCATTCCTTCTCTCCAGAGATGCTCCCTGTCCGGCTGAGTTACTCCAGCTTGTTTGTGTCTGTCTTCGGTTTAAACCAGCATCTGCAGTTTCTCCTTCTTACACACAAATACAGACAGATCAATACACAAACACGTCGAGGTATACAGAAACACAGAAACAGATTGTGAGACATACGGACAGAGTGGGACAACTGGTCATAAAAACAGACACATGGTTCCAGTGGTAATATTGTGGTATGATGATGAAAGGGAAATAATTGGCGGATAATTAATGCAGCAAAGATTGACGTCTAGTTTTAAAGGTGATAATTTTGCTATATGAGGAGTGTTTGAGTGGCCTAGGCCTGTATTGCGGAGAGTTTAGAAGGTGTAAATTGTAGAGGATATATGATCAAGGAAACAGTACGAAAATATAAAGGAGGATTGTAAGGATTTTAAAAATACACGTAACATCTAAGAATATGCTTCCAGGGGGCACTGCAGTAGCAGCGATCACACCGATGTTTAAGAGTTATTTACACAGCCATTCCAGGGAACGTGGGATAGGCACGGGCAAGGAAAAGAGGGAAACGGGCCATGTGCAACCAAATGGGGTTAGTTTATGTTCATAGGCATCATGGATGGCGCTGATATGATGGGCCAAAGGGCGTGTACCTGTTCTGTATGTTTCTATTGGGGGAAGGATATTCTTGCTATTGAGGGCATGCAGCGTAGGTTTACTAGGTTAATTCCCGGAATGGCGGGACTGTCATATGTTGAAAGACTGGAGTGACTAGGCTTGTATACACTGGAATTTACAAGGATGAGAGGGGACGTTATCGAAAAATATAAGATTATTAAGGGATTGGACACGTTAGAGGCAGGAAACATATTCCCAATGTTGGGGGAGTCCGGAACCAGGGGCCACAGTTTAAGAAAAAGGGGTAGACCATTTAGAAAGGAGATGAGGACAAACTTTTTCAGTAAGAGAGTTGTAGATCTGTGGAATTCTCTGCCTCCGAAGGCAGTGGAGGCCAATTCTCTCAGTGCATTCAAGAGAGAGCTAGATAGAGCTCTTAAGTATAGCGGAGTCAGGAGGTGTGGGGAGAAGGCAGGAACGGGGTACTGATTGAGAATGATCAGCCATGATCACATTGAATGGTGGTGCTGGCTCGAAGGGCCGAATGGCCTACTCCTGCGTCTATAGTCTATTGTCTATGTTCTATGTTAAAGAGAAAGTGAGGAGATCTCAGTGAAACACAAAGTTCTACTTGACTTAACAGGCAGCATGATGGAAGGATCTTTCCCTTTCCTGGGGTGTCCAGAGCAGAGGTTATTATCTCAGAATAGGAAGTAGGTTTTATAGGACAGAGATAAGGAGATATTTCCGCTCTCAGAGGATGGTAGACCTTTGGGATTCTCCGCATCGGATGGTAGTGAAGGCTCAGTGATTCACTTCATTCAGTCCCAGTCTACTGCAGAGAAATGGACCCTTCGACCCACTATCTCTATTCCGATCTTATTACACACCTACATCAATCCCATTGGTTCACAACATGTCAACGCCCTTATATACCTCGTACAAGTGTCTGTCTAAATGACTCTTGAAGTTAGTGATTCCACCTCCTCCAACGGGATCACGTTCCAGGTATCAACTACTCTCTGTGCAAGAGATTTATCCCTCACATCTATATACTAAAACTCTCGCTTGTTTGTTTGTTTGTTTGTTCCTGAACTACAGCCAAAACGGTACACGATAGCGCCCCAATTTGTGGCCCACCTTACTCACCGTCGTCCCTTTGGTGCTAATGGAAGAAGTTTAATTGAAATCAGTGTGATATTTTTAAAGTTATTCCCATTTTAAAGTTTAAATCTATCTCCTAGGGAGGATGGAGGATAAGGGGGGTTGAGGGGGATGAGGGAGGGGAAGGGGAGAGGGGAGGGTGGGTGGAGGGAGTGGGGTGGGGGATGGTGGGTTGGAGGAGGGGAGCGGGTAGAGGGAGGGGGGAGGAGAGGGTGCTGCACCAATGCAGTATAGATTTGGGTCTAACGGGTCCACTTGGTCTATTCTTCTTTAAAACTCCTTACTCTCAGTTTAAACCAATAACCTTGTTTTTGATACCATTAAGATGGGGAACTGAATCTGACTAACTAACCCCTCTCTGTCTCTCGTAAACTTGTAAAGTTCTCCCAGGTCTCCAAATCAGCATTATTCAAGTCCTCCAATGGAGGCAACATCCTGGTGAATCTCCTTTGCACTCTCTCCAGCACAGCCACATCTTTCCTCATTTTTAATAACCTCCAGTAAACATTTAACTCCTCAACTGCCCCGCCAATCTAGCCAGCATTTTCACCACCATAAGCAAAATCACTCAATATGATGCCCGCACACCCATCCGCCCACCATTTCTCCTATCTCCTCTCTCCCAATTCCATCTGCTTGCCCACGACATATCAGCATGGAGGCAACCAATGGAGGCAACTTCCCGGTGAATCTCCTTTGCAATCTCTCCAGCACAGTCACATCTTTCCCCCTGTATCACCAAAATATAACGACCTCATTTTTAATTACCTCCAGTAGACATTTAACTCCTCAACTGTCCCGCCAATCAAGCCCCCTTTTCACTCAATATCACGCCCGCACACCCATCCGCCCACCATTTCTCCTATCTCCTCTCTCCCAATTGCATCTGCTTGCCCACGACATACCACAACTCTCGCCTCCACCTCACGAGAAAAATATCCGGGAAGGATTTCTGTTGTTCATCTTACGAGGTAGGGGGAGGGGAAAGAAAACTCTGGACAGATTTTCAGTTGTCCGCCCGCCTGTGCCTGAGGCCGAGCGGCCTCTATCCGGTCCCGTGGCCGCGCTGCCCGAGTCTCCCCCCGACGACTCTCTGATTCTCTGCTTCTCCCCCCAGTCTCCGTCACCCTGGATATGGAAACAGCGCATGCGCTGCTCGAGGTGTCTGAGGATCGGAAGAGGGTGAGATGGACCGGGACCCGGAGGAGTCTCCCTGACACCGGGAAGAGGTTTACAGGCAGTGCGCGTGTGCTGGGATCGGAGGGATTCACATCGGGGAGACATTACTGGGAGGTGGAGGTGGCGGGGAGTGAGGGCTGGGGTCTGGGAGTCGCCGCAGAGTCTGTGGAGAGGAAGGGACGGGGCACACTGACCCCGGAGACTGGAGTCTGGAGGATCAGACGGCGGGATGACGCGTTTGTTGCATTCACCTCCCCTCGATCACGTCTCCCCGCCCGTCCCATCCCCGGGAGGGTGGGAGTTTATCTCAGTTACGAGTCCGGGACAGTTTCATTTTACGACGCGGGCACCAAGTCCCATCTCCACACCTTCACTGGGAATAAATTCACGGAGAAACTTTATCCTTTCTTCGAGACCTGGGATGCAGACCAGTGGCTGAGAATCTGCTCCGGTTCCGCTCCGTGTCAGTAATTAACAAATTCTATCAATCCTTCACCAGCACCTGGAATATTGTTAAATCACCTCGGTTCTTTTAGATGTTAAACAAGTCTGTTCTGGGAATCGATGACCATAAAATTCCTAGACTGCCGCCTGTGATGATAATAATAATAATAATAATGATAATAAATAAATTCATTTAATTGTCCCACACCGTGGAAATTTACAGTGTTGCAGCAGCAAAGTGGATAACAGGAGACATTCATTATAAATAAAAATAAAGACGTATAAATTGTGATCAGTTTACTGTGTATTCCTTAACTGTTATTGTTGACTGGTCTGTTGGGAGCAGTGCTGTTTGTGCAGTCTCACAGCAGCGGGAAGGAAGGACCTCCGATATCTCTCCTTCACTTAAATATACCTGGACTATCTCCGACATCTCCCTCCTGTTTCTGGACCTCACCATCTCCATCACAGGAGACAGACTAGTGACTGACATTTACTATATACCCACCGACTCGCACAGCTATCTGGACTACATTTCTTCCCACCCGGTCCCCTGCAAAAAGTCTATCCCCTACTCCCAATTCCTCCGTCTACGCCGCATCTACGCCCGGGATGAGGTGTTTCACACTAGGGCATCAGAGATGTCCTCGTTCTTCAGGAAACGGGGCTTCCCCTGCTCCACTATCGATGAGGCTTTCACTAGGGTCTCTTCTACATCCCGCAGCTCCGCTCTTACTCCCCCTCCCCCCACTCGGAACAAGGACAGAATCCCCCTCGTTCTCACCTTCCACCCCACAGCCAGCGGATCCAACATATCATCCACCAACATTTCCATCACCTACAATGGGACCCCACCACTGGCCATATCTTCCCATCCCCTCCCCTCTCTGCGTTCCGCAGAGACCGTCCCCTCCGTAACTCCCTGGTCCTCGTCCCTTCCTACCCAAACCACCCCAACCCCAGGCACTTTCCCCTGCAACCGCACGAGATGCAACACCTGTCCCTTTACCTCCCCCCTCAACTCCATCCTAGGACCCAAACAGTCTTTCCAGGTGAGACAAAGGTTCACCTGCACCTCCTCCAACCTCATCTATTGCATCCGCTGCTCTAGATGTCAACTTATTTACATCGGCGAAATCAAGCGCAGGCTCGGCGATCGCTTCGCTGAACACCTGCGCTTGGTCCGCATTAACAAAACTGATCTCCCGGTGGCCGAGCACTTGAACTCCCCCTCCCATTCCCAGTCTGACCTTTCTGTCATGGGCCTCCTCCAGTGCCATAGTGGGGCCCACCGGAAATTGGACGAACAGCACCTCATATTTCGCCTGGGCAGTTTGCAGCCCAGTGGTATGAACGTCGACTTATAACCATATAACCATAATAACAACTACAGCACGGAAACAGGCCCGTTCGGCCCTACCAGTCCACGCCGACCACTCTCTCTGACCTAGTCTCATCTACCTGCTCTCAGACTATAACCCTCTAATCCCCTCTTATCCATATACCTATCCAATTTACTCTTAAATAATAAAATCGAGCCTGCCTCCACCACTTCCACCGGAAGCCCATTCCATACAGCCACCACCCTCTGAGTAAAGAAGTTACCCCTCATGTTACCCCTAAACTTTTGTCCCTCAATTCTGAAGCTGTGTCCCCTTGTTGGAATCTTCCCCACTCTCAAAGGGAAAAGCCTACCCACGTCAACTCTGTCCGTCCCTCTTAAAATTTTAAAAACCTCTATCAAGCCCCCCCTCAACCTTCTACGCTCCAAAGAATAAAGGCCCAACCTGTTCAACCTCTCTCTGTAGCTTAAGTGCTGAAACCCAGGCAACATTCTAGTAAATCTACTCTGTACCCTCTCCATTTTGTCGACATCCTTCCTATAATTTGGCCACCAGAACTGCACACCATACTCCAGATTCGGCATCACCAATGCCCTGTACAATTTTAACATTACATCTCCAACTTTAGATAGTCCCTCTGTCCCTCACTTCCCCTCCCCCTTCCCAGATCTCCCTCTATCTTCCTGTCTCCACCTATATCCTTCATTTGTCCTGCCCCCCTGACATCAGTCTGAAGAAGGGTCTCGACCTGAAACGTCACCCATTCCTTCTCTCCCGAGATGCTGCCTGACCTGCTGAGTTACTCCAGTATTTTGTGAAAAAATCGATTTGTACCAGCATCTGCAGTTATTTTCTTATATTATCTTGCAATACAATACAATATACCTTTGCAGTCATTGTACAGGGGTACAACGAGATTGGGAATGCGCCTCTCATACGATGAAATAATTTAATTAATTTAAACAACAACCGCCCAACGAGACAAATTGTAACAGTTTTAAAACAGAATAAAGTGCAAGTAGATCTGTGCCGGTTCACTGTGCGATGTGACCATCCGGCTTAGCAGGGCTGGTTCATAGCAGCTCTGGCCCTGGGGATGAAGCTGTTCCTGAGTCTGGAGGTGCGGGCGTAGAAGGCCTTGTATCGTCTGCCCGATGGTAGAAGTTCGAACAGACTTTTGCAGGGGTGTGAAGAGTCTTTGTGGATGCTGGTGGCTTTTCTGAGGCATCGTATGTTGTAGATGCCCTCCAAGGCTGGTAGCTGTGTTCCGATGGTCCTCTGAGCACTATGGACTACTCGCTGAAGAGCTTTCCTTTCTGCCTCCGTGCAGCTGAGGTACCACACAGGGATGCCATGTGTTAGGATGCTCTCTATGGTGCAGCGGTAGAATGTCGTCAGCAGCTGTTGGGGTAGACCAGACGTCCTCAGTGTTCTTAGGTAAAGACTGCACATGATTACAATCGAGCAATTCACAGTGCACACGTAAACGATAAAGGGAATAACGTTTAGTGGAAGATAAAGTCCAGTAAAGTCCGATTAAAGATAGTCCGAGGGTCTCCAAAGAGGCAAATGGTCGTTCATGGCCGCTTTCCAGTTGGTGAGAGGCTGGTTCAGTTGCAGATGAACATGATAATGGAATAACCATTTAGTCCAAGTTAAAGCCAACAAAGTCCGATCAAGCGTAGGAAATAAAAACTGCAGATGCTGTTTTAAATCGAATGTAAACACAAAATGCTAGAGTAACTCAGCGGGTCAGGCAGCATCTCGGGAGAGAAGGAATGGGTGACGTTTCGGGTCGAGACCCTTCTTCAGATTGGATCAAGTCCGATCAAGGATCGTCCGAGCGTCACCAATGAGTTAGGGCAGTAGTTCAGCGCGGCTTTCGATCTGAAAGGATAATTAACGCTAATATCAAAAGCATTTATTATCCCAAGTGAAAGAGGAAATCGGAGCTCGGTGTCTTTGTAGTCACAAGAGACTGCAGATGCTGGAATCTTCAACAAAAGACAAAGTGCTGGAGTAACTCAGTGAGTCGGACAGCGTCTGTGGGGGGAACTGGAGAGACGAGGTTTCAGATTGGGACCCTTCTTCAGCTTGTCCGCCCCCTTGTTCTCCGCCTTTTCCTCGTCCTCCTAGATTGCGTTATTGTCACCGGCGCTGCTCTCGGGTCGGTGAAGTCACGCAGCATCCAAATCTGCTCGTTCTCTCGACCTAAGCCCCCGACACAGACCACTCCCCATCCTCACCCCTCCCTCACCCCTCTACGCCCAGGTAACTGCCCAACAACTAATAAGAAAGGCAATGGGATGTTGCCTTCATTACCAGAGGATTTGAGTTGAGCAAGGAGGTCCTACTGCAGTTGTACAGGGCCCTGGCGAGACCACTCCTGGAGTATTGTGTGCAAGATTGGTCTCCTAATTTGAGGAAGGACATTATTGCTATTGCCAGAGTGCAGCGTAGGTTCACCAGGTTAATTTCCGGGATGGCGGGACAGACGTATGATGAAAGACTGGGACTTGTGATGAAAGACTGGGACTTCCGGTTGAACGAGCCACGAGATGGCAGATTAGGGTAAGAGCTCCCGACATTTTGAGTTAATATTTACCCACTACAACTCGAATATTTCCAAAACTTTTGTGGCAGTTTCGTAAATATTGTGGGTCAGGATTATGCCTAGAGGAAAGAGTAAAAAGTCGACGCAGATGGAGTTTTTCGACGGTGAGGGGGAGGGGGCTAGCCGAGCCTCCTCAGGTAGCAGTGCAAGGGAGGACGATGATAAGCAAATGCACCCAGATGAGGAACGAGAGAGAGCGGACCTCAGCCTCATATTGAAAGAGTTGAGAGAGTTTAGAAAGGACAATAGTGAGCAGCTGAACGGAATTCGGGAAGAAATTACTAAGACGAACACCAGAATCGGGGAGGCGGAAGAGAGGATTGACGCGGCTGAAAACAGGCTACAGGTGGCAGAGGACATGGTGACGGAGCTGCTGCAACTCCAAATATACCTAGATGCCAAATTGACGGATATAGAGAGCCGCTCCAGACGTGAAAATATCCGAATTCATGGAGTTAAAGAGGGAGCAGAGGAGAACTCCCCGTCAATGGTGGATTTTGTGGAAAGTTTGTTGAGGGAAGGACTGGGGCTTCCGGCCGCCTTTAAACTACGGGTAGAGAGAGAGCACCGAGCTCTGATGTCAAAGCCACCCGGGGATGCCCGACCGAGGTCCATGGTGGCCAAGTTGTCAAGTTACAGGATGAAAGAGGAGCTGCTTAGACTGGCCTGGCAGAATAGAGGATTTCAATACCTCGAGAAGAGAGTTAACCTGGATCACGATTATGCGCCAGATGTGTTAAAAAAACGGAGGGAATACACCGAAGCGAAAAGAGTCCTGAAGGAGAAGAAAATCAGATTTCAAACTCCATTTCCGGCCAAGTTAAGAGTTTTCTACCAGGAGGGAACAGTGGTATATGGATCGGCGGAGGAGGCGACGGAGGATATGGCGAAGAGGGGACTCCCAGTGTCGGTCATCAAACACCCGGCGTCCCTTTTGGAGCGGATCCAGCATCTCACGTGGCGTAGTGCCGGGAGACCGGGGAACCGGGAGAGAACGGTCAGGAAAGTGGATTTCAAGGAAAAGTTACAGGCTTTTAGACGCCAGGACTCGGGATAATGACTGAACCGAAAGGTTCGAACGGCAGAGGTGACCAAAGGAAGCGGGTGAGTCGAGTTTTGATGTTGGGGAGTTTCAGGACCCGTCTCCCATCGGAGGACAGACTTTAAGGCCTTGTTTTTACTCGTTACATTAAACGAGCATGGTATAGGCTATGAACACGGATATTACGTATATGTCGGGTGGACTCTTCTAACCGGATAGCCGGATAGATGGACAGCTTTGGAACGGAAGAGCCACCGTTAGAAGACGGCCCTCTCCCACCTGTCAGGGGGAGAGGCAACATCTCAAAGCCCTCTCACCATCAGGGCTTTAATAGGGTCAAAATCAGGACCCCACAGTTGGAAGTCCGTTTATTTACTTTAGTGTTATTATTGTGTTTTTGTCCTGTAGTTGTTTTTTGGGGACTGTTTCGTGCATGGATACTGGAGCTGGTATGGTTTATATACTTTTATTTCTTCTACTTATTGGACATTAAATGCAAGCAGTTAAAATAGTAACTTATAATGTGAATGGCCTTATCAATCCTATTAAGAGAAGCAAGATATTAACCAAAATAAAGAGAGATAGAGTCGAGGTGGCCTTTCTACAAGAAACACACCTGTCTGAAACAGAGCATGCTAAACTAAAATGACTGGGCTTTAAACATCAGTACTCCTCATCATATAGTGCTGGTCATAGGAGGAGGGTGGCAATATTAATCTCTAGCAATATAAGTTTTGATCCCACCTTTGAAAAGAGAGATCCAGAGGGGAGATATATCTTCATGAGAGATAATTTAGGCGGCTCATTGGTTACTCTGTTAAATATTTACGCTCCTCCCAACTCGGATTGGAATTTTTTTAAACAAGTGTTTGATTTGATAATATCTGAAACCCAGGGAGTATTAATCTGTGGGGGGGATCTTAATGTTAGATTAAATCCTAAACTGGACTCTTCGAATGTTCATATAGCTCAGCCGAAATTGATAAATTAAAAAATTAATTTGGCAATGAATGATATTGGATTAATTGATGTATGGAGAGAACTAAATTTGTCAAAACGAGACTACACATATTTTTCTAATCCACATTTGGCATATTCTCGGATTGATTATTTTCTTACCTTTGGAAAAGACCTTCATAGGGTTGTAAGCTGCGAGGTGGGGAGCATGGACCTTTCAGATCATAGTCCTGTGTATTTAAAACTACTTCTTGATCGGTATCAAAGAGACACTTTATGGAGATTAAATACATATGTACTGACTCATATGAAAGAACAGATTAAGAACGATATTACAGAGTATCTGGAACTAAATGACAATGACGAAGTTTCACCTCTGATACTGTGGGATGCATGTAAAGCGGTGCTTCGGGGCAAGATAATAGGATACAGTGCTCACATAAAGAAAGCTAGACATGAAAAGTTAGATCGGCTGCAAGTGGAACTGAAACAACTGGAACAAAACCATAAGGATACAAATGATCAAAAAATCCGAGAACTACTTGTGAAGAAGAGGAATGAAATAAATGATATTTATACAAAAGATATAGAAAAAAAGTTGATTTTTGTAAAACAGAAATATTATGATGGGGGAGAAAAAGCCAGTAAATTATTAGCCAATAAACTAAAAAAAACAACAGGCAGAGAACACAATTCATAAAATAAAACACCCTGTAACTAATTTTACACACTATAAATTGAAGGAAATACAAAATTGTTTTGATATATATTTCAAAAGATTATATTTACAACCTCAAATCAGTGGGGAGAAAATGGAGGATTTCTTTAATGAGATTCATTTGCCAAAATTGACCAGTGAACAGAGTACGTCCCTTGTAGCTGAAATAACAGAGAAATAAGTTAGGTCTGCTATAGTACATCTTAAACCAAATAAGGCCCCGGGCCCAGACGGGTTCCCTTCAGAATGGTACCGGGTAATGGTGGACTCATTGGTCCCTACGTTACAACGCACTTTCAATTGGGTTCTCAAAGAGAACGTAATACCCCCCTCCTGGAAGGAGGCAGTAATCTCATTAATTCCGAAAGAGGGAAAAGATAAATCTGTATGCAGTAATTTTAGGCCAGTGAGCGTACTCAATCAGGATTACAACATTTTTACTCACATACTAGCCAAACGATTAGAGTGTTTGCTACCACAAATTATTAGCCTGGATCAGACAGGGTTTGTTCGAGGGAGACAAACCCAAGACAACATTAGAAGGACATTGCACATAATTGACCACATAACAAAATTTAACTTAGAAGCAGTCCTAGTTGGGTTAGATGCTGAAAAAGCTTTTGATTGTGTAAATTGGTCTTTTTTGCTTAGAGTTTTAGATAGATTTGGATTTCACAATACTTTTATTAAAACAATACAGGCTCTTTATGATAGCCCAAGTGCAAGAATTAAAATTAACGGAGTAGTTTCAAAACCATTTTTGCTAGAAAGAGCAACAAGACAGGGATGTCCAATCAGCCCCCTTTTATTTGCGGTTTTCATCGAACCTTTGAGTCAGTGGATTATCCTGAATAATAATATCAAAGGAATAGTAATGAAAGGAGGGGAACAAAAGATTTCTTTATTTGCCGATGACGTATTGGTGTATTTGTCAGACCCTGAACAGTCTTTGTTACAGTTATTTTATGTTTTGGAACGATATGGATCCTTCTCTGGCTATAAGTTAAATGTTATAAAAACACAAATTCTTAGTTTCAAATATAGCCCCTCAGTAAAAGTAAGGGAAAAGTTTAATTTGAGGTGGGATGCTGAATCCATGAGATATCTGGGAATAAACATTCCAATAGATCTGACTAAACTGCACTTGCTTAACTACCTCCCATTGAACAATAAGATCAGGGAAGACATTAAGAGGTGGGACCTAATACCTTATCTTAATTTTGGATCTTGTATTGAATCGGTCAAAATGGTTATGTTACCGAGGCTGTTGTATCTCTTTCAATCACTTCCACTAGATATATCAGACCAACAATTTCAAGAATGGGATAAACATATCTCGAGGTATATTTGGCAGGGACAAAGACCAAGAATCAGATACCAGGGGTTACAACTGACCAAAAATAAAGGTGGGGTTGCACTCCCGTGCTTGAAAGACTATTATGCAGCTGCTCAGCTGAGAACATTAATTTATTGGTGCAACCCCGACTATTGTGCTAGATGGAAGGAGATTGAGATTGCGAAAACAGAGGAATTTCCGATTCAGGCTGCAATCGGAGATAAGGAGTTAACAAATAAGTTAATTAATTTGGGAAACTCATGGATTCGATTATCACTTCAGGTATGGAATAAGGTCGTTACCCAAAATCATCTGAGGGATGCTGTGAAGGTTTTGAGATGGTGCACGTTTGATCCAGATTTTGTACCAAAAAGACAGAACACTAGTTTTAAAAGATGGAGTTCTCAAGGTTTGACATCATATTGCACATTTTTACATAAGGGGTCTATGAACAGCTTTGAGAATCTGAAGAGGCAATTTGGTTTGAATAATGATGATTTCTATAGATACCTTCAAATTCGCCATTATATAGATCAAATACAAAAGGAATGTGCAGAAGTAAAATGGGATAATATTTTGTTAAATGTATTTATTGATGCTTACCATGGAGGCTCAAAACAGAAAACCATCTCAAAATTATACAAGGGTTTACGGCAGAGAAAAGGCAACTCACTGTATGTAAAACAGAAATGGGAAAGGGAAGGTAATCTGGTTCTAAAGGAAGAAACCTGGGAGAGCTTATGTGAGATACAATGGAAAACGTCAAGTTCAAATGTTTGGCGGGTGTTTTGCTGGAAAACCCTTATTAGGTTTTTTATTACACCAGTTCAAAAAAGGCATTACACAAATTCTTCTTCATGCTGGCGACAATGTGGGTGCCTTGAGGCAAACCATTTTTACATATTTTGGTCTTGTGTATCAGTGATCCTATTTTGGCAGGAGATTCATAAAGTTTTACAAAAAGTTTTTTATATGGATATTCCATTTAAATTTGAGTTTTTATATTTTGGTGCTTTACCAGTACAAAAAGCTTCTATTAAAGATAAGTATCTTTTCCAGATCTTAAGTGCTGCCAGCAGGAAAGCTATTACTAGGAAGTGGTTGAAACCTGGAAAACCTAATGTGGATGACTGGATTAACATTGTATATGATATTTTTAATGGTGGGAAAAATGGATGTTGTACATTATGCCCGTACGGCCATCATTTGTTTAAAGCGGATCTTTGTATCCTACTTCCGTGTCCTATCTCATTTTCCTTGATTTCATACCGCTCCAGAAGTAGTGATGAAATATTATAGAGGTATACCCCAAATGTTGGTTTTAGTTGTTTTTGTTTTTGTTTGTGTATGTAGTTAAGTTTTGGATATGATCAAATGTCCAGTAAGTCATTACCCATCCTTGTAGTACTTCCAATACCCGTGGTATGATTTATTTTGGGATATGCAGTATTTGTTAACTACGGAGGGTTTAAGGTGAATGAGAATGTGTATCATTGTGGAATGTATGGAACTGGAAAATCAAAATCATAATAGAATTATAAAAAAAAGAAAGACTGGGTCGGCTGGGCTTGTATTCGCTGGAATTTAGAAGAATGAGAGGGGATCTTGTAGAAACATATAAAATTCTTAGAGGATTGGACAGGGTAGATGCAGGAAAAATGTTCCCGATGTTGGAGGAGTCCAGAACCAGGGGTCAAAGTTTGAGAATAAGGGGTCGGCCATTTAGTACTGAGATGAGGAAAAACCTTTTCACCCAGAGAGTTGTGAATCTGTGGAATTCTCTGCCACAGAAGGCAGTGGAGGCCAGTTCACTAGATGTTTTCAAGAGAGAGTTAGATTTAGCTCTTTGGGCTAAGGGAAATAAGGGATATGGGGAAAAATCCAGAGTACTGATTTTGGATGATCAGCCATGATCATATTGAATGGTGGTGCTGGCTCGAAGGGCCGAATGACCTACTCCTGCACCTATTTTCTATGTTTCTATAATCGAGCAATTATTTCTTCATTGTCGCAAAGTTTCAAGAGTTTTATTGTCATGTGTCTAGCGACGGAATAAATACTTGCAGCAGGCCAACAGATATGTTGATATATTACCCTGTAAAAAACCCCACAATAAACCATGATGTACTTACTTCTGTGTTTATCTTCATCTTACCATCCGCCAAGAAGCAAATGGCCCTTCCTGATGGAGCAATGACTCACTTGTGACGTCTCCTAATTCAATGAGCTGCCAATAGACAATAGACAATAGGTCCCGGAGGAGTACATTCGGCCCTTCGAGCCAGCATCGCCATTCAATGTGATCATGGCTGATCATTCTCAATCAGTACCCCGTTCCTGCCTTCTCCCCATACCGCCTGACTCCGCTATCCTCAAGAGCTCTCTCTAGCTCTCTCTTGAATGCATTCAGAGAATTGGCCTCCACTGCCTTCTGAGGCAGAGAATTCCACAGATTCACAACTCTCTGACTGAAAAAGTTTTTCCTCCTCTCAGTTCTAAATGGCTTACCCCTTATTCTTAAACGGTGGCCCCTTGTTCTGGACTCCCCCAACATTGGGAACATGTTTCCTGCCTCTAACGTGTCCAACCCCTTAATAATCTTATACGTTTCGATAAGATCTCCTCTCATCCTTCTAAATTCCAGTGTATACAAGCCTAGTCGCTCCAGTCTTTCAATATATGACTGTCTCGCCATTCCGGGAATTAACGTAGTAAACCTACGCTGCACGCCCTCCATAGCAAGAATATCCTTCCTCAAATTTGGAGACCAAAACTGCACACAGTACTCCAGGTGCGGTCTCACTAGGGCCCTGTACAACTGCAGAAGGACCTCTTTGCTCCTATACTCAACTCCTCTTGTTATGAAGGCCAACATTCCATTGGCTTTCTTCACTGCCTGCTGTACCTGCATGCTTCCTTTCAGTGACTGATGCACTAGGACACACAGATATCGTTGGAAGATCCCTTTTTCTAACTCAGATTCCTATTAAGTCCTTCCCCCATAATCTTAACCCTATGTCCTCTGGTCACCGATTCACTCACTGTTGTTAAACAGGTTTCAAAAATGCAGTCAACGCTGCCGCAATCTCTTCGCTTGCCACGCCCAATATCCTGGAATATGTTGCAACAGACATGGCGAAATACCACTTGGGCATCTTACAACTCAGCGGTATGAATATTAATCTCAATAACTTCAAGTAACCCTTGCGTAGGAAGGAACTGCAGATGCTGGTTTAAACCGAAGATAGACAGAAAATATTGGATTAGCTCAGCGGGACAGGCGGCCTCTCTGGATAGAAGAAATGGATGAGGATTCGGGTCTAGACCATTCTTCAGACTGAAGTCAGGGGAGAGGGAGATACAGATATAAGGTAATGTAAGGTGTGAAAACGAGACAAAGGGGGTGGAGATCAAGGAATATGTGGAATCAAAGCAAACAGAGACAAAATGTAATCGGAGACAGTCAGACTGGTTGGAGAACTGGGAAGGGGGAGGGTTCGAGAGAGAGGGAAAGCAAGGGTTACTTGAATTTAGCGAAGTCAATATTCATACCGCTGGGGTGAAAGCTGCCCAAGCGAAATAGGAAGTGCTGTTCCTCCAAACCCTCACTCTGACAGTGGAGGAGGCCCAGGACAGAAAGGTCAGAGTGGGAATGGGAGGGGGAGCTAAAGTGTTTAGCAACTGGGAGATCAGGTAGGCAGAGGCGGACTGAAGAAGGGTCTCGACCCGAAATGTCAGACATTCCTTCTGTCCAGTGATGCTGCCTGTCCCGCTGAGTTACTCCAGCATTGTGTGTATATCTTCGGTTTAAAGCAGCATCTGTAGTTCCTTCCTCCACATCAGTTCAGATATTGAACCTTTGTTACCACCGTACTCTATCCGTACTCTATTGCCTCGTCAGTCTAGGATAATCTCTCTCAGTGCAGTTGCGACATTTTCTATCATCTGTGGCACAGTTCGACCACATCTTTAACACCCCTCCCTATCACATCGGAAACACCTGGATCCTGATTCGTTGAGCTATCTGTCCTTCGCCTCTTATCAACCATGTCTTTGCAATGCCTTCAACATCAGAGATCCATTTAGTAATCGCGACCATACATTCACCCGCTTCACTGCATTGAAATCAGTAGCTTTTAGCACATCAACCCCATTGTGTTCATGAAACCGGCCTTGCATGTCCGTACTTTCAAATGCATTTGTTCCATTCTCCACATTGTCCTCAATCTCCCTCTTACTGACCTACAAGGAACCATGGCGAGTGGTGCTCAAGAGAATTCGAAAGTGTGTTACACATACGTTGAATCAAGAGGGTATCAATGGAGAGAGGGTGACACCTGTTGGACATAGGAGTTAATTCGCGTCTGAAGTGCCTCACCAGCTCGGTATTAAAGGTATCACAAAATGCTGGAGTAACTCAGCGGGTCAGGCAGCATTTCTGGAGAGAAGGAATGGGTGATGTTTCGGGTCGAGACCCTTCTTCAGACTGATGATTCCTTTCCCCTGCAACCACAGGAGATGCAACACCTGTTCTTTACCTCCCCCATCAACTCCATCCATGGACCCAAACAGTCTTTCCAGGTGAGACAGAGGTTCACCTGCACCTCCTCCAACCTCATTTATTGTATCTGCTGCTCTAGAAGTCAACTTCTTTACATCGGCGAAACCAAACGCAGGCTCGGCGATTGTTTCGCTCAACACCCTCGCTCAGTCCGCCTTAACCAACCTGATCTCCCAGTGGCTGAGCACTTCAACTACACCTCCCACTCCCAGTCTGACCTTTCTGGCATGGGCCTCCTCCAGTGCCATAGTGAGGCCCACCAGAAATTGGAGGAACAGCACCTCATATTTCACTTGGGCAGCTTGTAGCCCTGCGGTATGAACATTGACTTCTCCAACTTTAGATAGTTCCTCTGTCCCTCTCTTCCCCTCCCCCTTCCCAGTTCTCCCTCTATTTTCCTGTCTCCACCTATATACTTCCTTTGCCCCGCCATCCCGACATCAGTCTGAAGAATGGTCCCGACCAGAAACGTCACCCATTCCTTCTCTCCTGAGATGCTGCCTGACCCGCTGAGTTACTCCTGCATTTTGTGAATAAATACCTTCGATTCCAGTATTAAGTATACCCTTTACATATAACTGATACTTCAATATCTCCAATAGGCTTTTTTTTTAGGTTTTACCTCTCGTAATGCCATCGGGCACTTCCGTGAACACCGTGTTCAACAAAAATGGGTGATCGAACTTTTCAACGGCCAGGGCACCCTCTGCTACTGACAGCGTCAGGGTTTCATCACTCACACTGCATTAATTAAACAACTAGTTAGAAGACCAACGTCCAACGTTTCCTGAGTTATATTCCAAAAACAACACAGTGAGCCTCACCTCCTCTTCCAAAGAGTTTCCTCCTGAAATACATAGCAACAGAAAGACCAATTAATTTCGACATCGTGACAGCAGGAAGTTCAGCCAAATTGTTACAATTTGCCAACAGATCCCGGCTTCCAATGCTGGTGTAGCTTCTCGACCCAGAACATCTACCAACCTTTACCCCCACCTCTTTGTATTCACTGGAGTTTAGAAGAATGAGAGGGGATCTTATAGAAACATGTAAAATTATAAAAGGATTGGACAAGCTAGATGCAGAAAAAATGTTCCCAATGTTGGGCGAGTCCAGAACCAGGGGCCGCAGTCTCAGAATAAAGGGGAGGCCATTTAATATCGAGGTGAGAAGAAACTTTTTCACCCAGAGATTTGTGAATTTGTGGAATTCTCTGCTTTTGCGGTTGCAGCTCCTAGACTGTGGAACAGCATCCCTCTCCCCATCAGAACTGCCCCCCTCCATCGACTCCTTTAAGTCCAGGCTCAAAACCTATTTCTACTCCCTAGTGTTTGAGGCCCTCTGAGGGGGCGCTGTGAACTGTTTATGTATGTGCTGCTATGTTTGTGTGCCATTGTATGTTCGTTTCTTAGTACCTCAACTGATGTGCGGCACTTTGGTCAATGTGGGTTGTTTTTAAATGTGCTATACAAATAAAATTGAATTGACTTGACTTGACTTGACTTGATCGAGGGCAGTGGAAGCCAAATCACTGGATGCATTTAAGAGAGAGTTTGATAGAGCTCTGGGAGCTAGTGGAATCAAGGGATATGGGGAGAAGGTAGGCACGGGTTATTGATTGTGGACGATCAGCCATGATCACAATGAATGGCGGTGCTGGCTCGAAAGGCTGAATGGCCTCCTCCTGCACCTATTTTCCATGTTTCTATGCTTGCAAAAGTTATTTCGCCAGCTTGTGAGGAGATATTACGTGAGTCTGCGTGAGAATTAGGCCCAGTTAACATGGAAAGATATTACTAGCTCAGTGTCATAACTGCTGATCCAGAGTAGAGTGCAGCTGTGCTTGTGTAAGGAAAGCAGTAACTATGGCCCTGGAACAAACGAACCATTTATTCAGAGACACAAGACATGGCGGATTCGGGAGCAGGCATGTACGGGAAGCAGGCTTCGGTACCGGAGCCTTCTTGTGTCTTGTGGAGTAGAGGGGGTAGAGCTGGAAAAGAGGGGCAAGGAGAAGGACTCAGGGCAAGTATTGGCAATTGACAGGTGGATTCGGCTGAGGAAGGACGTTGATGAGATGGGCGGAGATATCCACCACCGATGCAGATAGGGACAAAGATGGCCTCAGGATTGGAATATGTTCAGGATGAAAGATGGTGAATGGAACAAAATGCTTGTCAAAATGTACCGTTGGAATCACTCCCATTCTTGACTGAAATGGCACAGAGGCTTAGGGTGGGTAATGACTGCATCAAGGGAACATTGAAAATATGGTCAGAAGTACGAAAGAAATTAAAACAGTCGAAATCCATTTGTAGGCCCACTAAAATAGTGATAAACCCAGATTTTTTACCATCTACTATGGACTCAGGGTATAACAATTGCTCAAACAAGGGGTTAATATATATCGCACACGTGTTTAATGGACAGATCACGAACAACTTACTCAGGAATTTTATCTACCAGCTCATGACTTTTTATAAATTCCTACAACTACGACATTACTTTCAGAAACATAAGGAATGGGAGAATATTTGTAAAAAACCCATCCAAACTAGAGGAACTGTTAATGTCATTTTCAGAGGAAGAAACAAAAAAAGAAGTTATATCGAAAATGTATAAAATAATACAACATGACTCAAATGATAACAATATGGATGTCAAAGAAAATTGGGAGTTGGAAACAAATATTATAACAACAGATGAAAAATGGGAGGAATTTAAATGAGCCCCGAATTAATGTACAATGCTGAATATATTTCAAAAGTCGCCCACTATTTTGTGATGTTGGAAAATAACTGCAGATGCTGGTACAAATCGAAGGTATCACAAAATGCTGGAGTAACTCAGCAGGTCTGAAGAAGGGTCTCGACCCGAAACTTACTCTAAACCAACCTGAAAATGTAACCCCTTACCTTCAGAAACATCAAACCGTCCGTTAGGTTCAGCTGATCCTGTAGCATCAAGCATTTCTCTGGCATAGAGTTTAACTCCTCTTGAATCGCTCGGAGATTCTTTTCCATTGGATTTAGAACGCTGTTCTCTTCTTCCAGAAGATCCTTGAGAAAGAGGAGCTCTTTCTCATTGAGAATCTGGCGCAGTTCAGCAAATACCGATGTGATGTAGGTCACCAGGTTCTGATACTGTTCCTGTCAAATGAAAGGTGAAGGTCAATATTATCGAGCCTGGAATCTGAGTCAAATAGCACAGGATCAGAGAAGGGAAACTGGAAACCTTACCTGGACTCCAGAAATCTTCTCTTTCTGTTGCTGCTCCATTTCCTCCATCGCTGATTTATTTTTTGTGAGAGTTTCCAAAGATGTTTTAATCTTCTCCTGGGATTGAGGTTCAGATTCAGTCAGTAAAAGAATTAGACCAGACGGAACCAATGGACTGCAGACACGGAACTGTACATGAACGTTTACAAAAAGACACAGACTGCTGGGGAACTTGGCGGGTCAGGAAGCGTATCGGTGGAGAGCCGTAGGCGACATTTTGGGTCAGAATCTTTCTTTGGACTGATAGGAGTAGGTGGGAAAGATGGGCCAGGAATACATCTGCCAGGTGATAGGTGGATACAAGTGAAGGGGGGGGGGAGGGGTAGGGGTTTGGCAGCAGGTTGGTCAAAGGCCATACATGAAAAGACAAAAATAAGGGAAGTAAGGAGTAAGGAAACAAGAGGTGCGAATTGTAAAGCCAGAGGAAAGAATATAGATGGGGAGGGGTTGGGGATGGGAAGGAGGAAATGGTTGCACTGCCAGGTGTGGCATCGCTATACTAAAACCCTTGTTTGTTTGTTTGTTTGTTCCTGAACTACAGCCAAAGCAGAACACGATAGCGTGACAATTTTTGGCCCATCTTACTCAACGTCGTCCCTTTGGTGCTAATGGAAGAAGTTTCATTGAAATCGGTGTTATATTTTTAAAGTTATTCACATTTTAAAGTTTAAATCTATCTCCGAGGGAGGGAGGGAGAAGGATGGAGGATAAGGGGGATGCAGTGAGGGAGGGGAAGTGGGGAGGGGAAGTGGGGAGGGAAAGGGAGGAGGGGAAGTGGGGAGGGGGAGGGGAAGGGGACGGGGAAGGGGGAAGGGAAGGGAGTGTGTAGGGGAGGGGGGATGCGAGGTGGGGGAGGGAGGGGAGGAGGGAGGGAGGGGGAGAGGAGAGGGGGAAGGGGGCGAGGGATGGAGGAGAGGGTGCTGCACCAATGCAGGAGAGGTTTGGGCCCAGTAGCTTGGTCTAGACAGGCAAGGCAAGGCAAGTTTATTTATATCGCACATTTCATACAGTAATGGCAATTCAAAGTGAGCATAAAAATACAGAACAAGAAAAGGTAGGAAATACAAATAATAAGAGTAATAAGATAAATAAAAAAGTTATAAGTAAGATTAATAGAGGAATGATTAATAGAGTAATAGGTGGGAATTAAAGTGTTGTGGGTGGTGTGGGAGTGTTATGTATGCATGTAGTTTGGTTACCTACAAACTGTAAATGTTAATGTTTATGCTGAAGGAATTACACGAGAAATTCCGAGCTTCACAATCGGAATTTGAGGCGCCTTTCCTTCAGTTTGCAATCAAGCAAAACAGAAGCCCAGGGCAGAAAAGTCAGCGTAGGAATGCAAAGGAGAGTTGAACTGGTTAGCAACCGGTAGATCCATCGGGGCTTGGCAGGGGTACTCGCGGAAACGGTGGCTCAATCTACCCTCTCGCCTCGCCGGTGTAATGGAGGCCTCGTCGGGAAAACGGGATGCAGTGGGTGAGGGTCACAGGTAGTGCACGAAAACCCCTCTCTCTCTCTCTCTCACTGTCAGGGGTCCCTTGATGGGTGTAAGACAGACAGAAAGCAAAGAGTGGGGATAACTGGGTCCCTTTCAGAATGGCAGGCAGTGACTAGTGGGGTACAGCAAGGCTCAGTGCTGGGACCGCAGCTATTTACAATATACATTAATGACTTGGATGAAGGGATTAAAAGTACCATTAGCAAATTTGCAGATGATACAAAGCTGGGTGGCAGTGTGAACTGTGAGGAAGATGCTATTAGGTTGCAGGGTGACTTGGACAGGTTGTGTGAGTGGGCGGATGCATGGCAGATGCAGTTTAATGTGAATAAGTGTGAGGTTATCCGCTTTGGTGGTAAGAATAGGAAGGCAGAGTATTACCTGAATGGTGTCAAGTTAGGAACAGGGGACGTACAACGAGATCTGGGTGTCCTAGTGCATCAGTCACTGAAAGGAAGCAAGCAGGTACAGCAGGCAGTGTAGAAAGCCAATGGAATGTTGGCCTTCATAACAAGAGGAGTTGAGAATAGGAGCAAAGAGGTCATTCTGCAGTTGCACAGGGCCCTAGTGAGACCGCACCTGGAGTACTGTATGCAGTTATTGAGGGCATGCAGCGTAGGTTTACTAGGTTAATTCCCGGAATGGCGGGACTATCACATGTTGAAAGACTGGAGCGACTAGGCTTTTAGATGAGAGATCTTATCGAAACGTATAAGATTATTAAGGGGTTAGACACGTTAGAGGCACAAAGAGGCACAAAACATGTTCCCAATGTTGGGGGAGTCCAGAACAAGGGGCCACAGTTTAAGAATAAGGGGTTGGCCATTTAGAACTGAAATGAGGAAAAACTTTTTCAGTCAGAGAGTTGTGAATCTGTGGAATTCTCTGCCTCAGAAGGCAGTGGAGGCCAATTCTCTGAATGCATTCAAGAGAGAGCTGGATAGAGCTCTTAAGGATAGCGGAGTCAGGGGGGATGGGGAGAAGGCAGGAACGGGGTACTGATTGAGAATGATCAGCCATGATCACATTGAATGGTGGTGCTGGCTCGAAGGGCCGAATGGCCTCCTCCTGCACCTATTGTCTGTTGTAAGGGAGAAGGTATAGCCACAGGTGTCTCATGTCTTACTGTAGGTGTGGCGGGTACATGGGGAAGGGGATGTCCGTGTGGGAAACTGAGTGCAAAACAGCAGTCTCTGCGAAAGGCGGAAATGGAAAATCACCAGATCCTCTGTTTTTTTTACCTTGAAGATTTCCACTGCTTCTTTAATCGGCATGATGAGGTGCTCTCTGTGTTCCCGCGCGTCTCGGCAGATCAGGCAGATTAGTTGTTTGTCTGTTTCGCAAAACAGCTTCAGTTCTTCCTGGTGTTCCTCGCAGTGAAGTTTACTTTGCTTGCTTTCCGTTTTCGGGCTGAGTGTTCGAGCTTTCTCGGTGATACTCACCAAGGCCCGATTCATCCTGAGGCTGCGGTCTGCAAACTCCTCTCTACACTCCGGGCAGGAGTTTCTCCCCTCCCTGTCCCAACTCTGCGTGATGCAGGAGCGGCAGAAGTTGTGCCCGCACTCCAGTGACACCGGATGGGTGAACAAATCCAGGCAGATGGGACAAACCACGTCCTCGGTCCAACACTCGGACTGAGCCATCGAAGCCATTTTCAATTCACACAAATTCCTGGTTCACGCCGAGCCCTGGAGTATCGCGAGTGTTCAAATGTGCGCTGGCAGCAAAGGCTGAACAATACTAATAAACAACACCAAGTCAAGTCAAGTTTATTTGTCACATACACATACAAGATGTGCAGTGACATGAAAGTGGCAACGCCTGCGGATTGTACAAAAAAATTACAATTACAGCATAAAAATTAAAATTAATACAGATTTTTTTTAATTCTTTGGAGATATAATAGTTAACAGTCCCGATGGCCTGTGGGAAGAAACTCCATCGCATCTGAAGAAGCCTGAAGAAGGGTCTCGACCCGAAACGTCACCCATTCCTTCTCTCCAGAGATCCTGCCTGACCCGTTGAGTTACTCCAGCATTTTGTGTCCACTAGCATCTCATATTTCGCTTGGGCAGCTTGCAGCCCAGTCGTATGAATATTGATTTCTGTAATTTCCAGTAACTCCAGCATTCCCTCTCTCTATCTCCCCCACTCAAGTTGCACTAGCTTCTCGTTTTCACTGAACAAACAGCTAATAATGGCCTGTTTCCTTTATAATCGTTACGTTTTTGCATATCTTTCATTCATTGTTCTTTATCTCTTGGTTGGTGCAGCGTGTGGGCGGGGCCCAGGAGCGGGCGGAGCAGCGTGTGGGCGGGGCCCTGGAGCGGTTGGTGCAGCGTGTGCGCGGGGCCCAGGAGCGGTTGGTGCAGCGTATGGGCGGGGCCCAGGAGCGGTTGGAGCAGCGTGTGGGCGGGGCCCAGGAGCGGTTGGAGCAGCGTGTGGGCGGGGCCCAGAAGCGGTTGGAGCAGCGTGTGGGCGGGGCCCAGGAGCGGTTGGTGCAGCGTATGGGCGGGGCACTGGAGCGGTTGGTGCAGCGTGTGGGCGGGGCCCAGGAGCGGTTGGTGCAGCGTATGGGCGTGGCCCAGGAGCGGTTGGAGCAGCGTGTGGGCGGGGCCCAGGAGCGGTTGGAGCAGCGTGTGGGCGGGGCCCAGGAGCGGTTGGTGCAGCGTGTGGGCGGGGCCCAGGAGCGGTTGGCGCAGCGTGTGGACGGGGCCCAGGAGCGGTTGGTGCAGCGTGTGGGCGGGGCCCAGGAGCGGTTGGTGCAGCGTGTGGGCGGGGCCCAGGAGCGGTTGGTGCAGCGTTGGTTTAAAAATGTTCCCTCACACTTCAAAAGAAGTGGTCTTTAGGAAGCCGCTGATTGGTGGAAGCGGACTAGAGGAAGCAGCTGATTGGGCGTAACCCCAGGGTTGTATTTCTGCTTTTTGTTCGTACTTTTAGTTAAGGGTTCAGTGAGTTCAGGGTTCAGGGTTCAGTGAGTTCAGGGTTCAGTGAGTTAAGGGTTCAGTGAGTTCAGGGTTCAGTGAGTTCAGGGTTCAGTGAGTTAAGGGTTCAGTGAGTTCAGGGTTCAGTGAGTTCAGGGTTCAGTGCTTTTTAGTAAAGGTACAGTTTAAAGCAAGGGTGTCAAACTCATTTTCACCCCGGGCCACATCAGCATTATGGTTGCCCTCAAAGGGCCGTTTGTAACTGTAAGACTGTATAAATGTAACTAATCCTTAACATATTGTTAAATAACTGTCTGCATTTGATTATTATTTATTGAAATGAACAAATATTGTACATGCATTAACATAAATGTAAAAATATATGTAAGCACATTGACAAATTGGGAGTGGAGAGGGGAGGGTGGGTGAGATGGGGAAAGGGGAGAGGGATCCTCTGACACCGTCCTGCCAGCGGCCATCTTCTTTCTCCTTCACTGTGGTGCCGTGCTCCTCCAGGGGAGGGGGAGCGCAATTCAAGGCGGTACAGGGAAGGGGAGAGGGTGTGACCGAGGAGCCTTGGACCCAAGGCCTCACCTGTATTGGTGTAGCATCCTCAACCCCCTACTCAATCCCCCTTATCCCTCCTCTCCCTACCCCCCACTCTCCCATTTTCCCTGACCCCCACTGTCCCCCTTCTCCCCCACCCCACTCTCTCATCCCCCCATCAACACCCCCTCCTCCTCCCCACCCCCACTCTTCTCTCCTCCCCACCCCACCTTCCTCCCCAGTAGCATTCTCCCTCCAACCCCCACTCGCACTCTCCTCCACCCCCCCCCATTCCCCACCACTCTCTCCTCCCCCGCCCCACTATCTCCTCCACCCCTCCTCACCCACCCCCGCCTCCCCCACTCTCTCCTCCCCTCACCCCCCTCCCACCCCTCCCCTCCACCCACTCGCCCCACCTGCATTCTCACCGTCCCCCTCTCCCCCACCCCCACTGTCCCCCTACCCCCCATTCTCTCCCCCCACCACCACCCCCTTCCCCCCGCACTCCCTCTCCTCCCCCCACCCTCCCCCTCCTTTCACTCTCACTGTCCCCACCTTCTCCCTCTTTGCTTCCCCCACCCCCGCTCTCTTTTCCCCAACTACCCCCGCTGTCCCCCTCCCCAGTCCCACTCTCCCCCTACTCTCTCCTCACCCACTCTCCCCCCCTTTCCCCACCACCCCTTTCCCCCACTCTCTCCTCCCCCCATTCTCTCCTCCACACCCCCCCCCCCCTCCTACCCCCACCCGCCCCCCACGTCCCCTCCCCTCCTTGGAGCCGTTGGCGGTGAAAGGCACTTACCGAACGTGCAGGGAGGAGGAGGGAGCCCCGGACTACTCGAGTCGGGCGGCGGAGGTGGGCCTACTCGGGGCGGACGGCCGCGGGTCTGGGAGAGTGGGGAGGGGAGAGAAGTGAGAGGAGAGAGGCGCGGCGGGGGATGCGCACAAGATGGCGGAGCATGAGGAGGCCGCCATCTTTTTGAAGTCGCGACGGGGCCGTCGGTGGCAGCGACCGCTGAAGGAGGAGGAGAAGAAGCTGCCCGGTCCCGCTGGGTCCGGGCGGGAGGGGGGACTCCAGGACGCCGTGCCCGTGGATTGAAGGGACGGAAGGGAAGGATGAGGACCATCAGTCCGACCATCTCCCTCCTGCTAGGGAGTGTCCCCCGGATGAGGTAGAGTGAGGAGAGGCCGTGCCGTCAGACGCACAGCACTTTGAAAAATGTGTTTAGAAATGAGAGTTTGAAAGTTAAAAATGTCTGTAACTTAAAAGATATTCGACCAATGACAATTAAGCTCTCGCGGGCCACATAAAATGACGTGGCGGGCCGCATTCGGCCCGCGGGCCTTGTGTTTGACACATGTGCTGTAAGCAAACACAATACAGAAATATATTATGTTAATCTTCAACATTCATTTGACAGGAAGAGTCACACAGCCTTCAGTCCCATGTCACATCCCAGTTTGCTAAACTGCACCAGATTATCACTGAGAAAGAAAAGTACTTCCTCAAAGATATCCGCGAAGACGAGGAGCGGATTCTAAATCTAATGGAGAAAAATCTTCGGGAGATTCAAGAGAATTTAAATTCTAATCAGGAGGAACTCCTGCGTTTACAGGAACGGTTGGAACAAAAAGACAGCGTGAAATTTCTAATTTCGAAGGTGCCCTTCGAGCGAGCACCGCCATTCAATGTGATCATGGCTGATCATTCTCTATCAGTACCCCGTTCCTGCCTTCTCCACATACCCCCTGACTCCGATATCCTTCAGAGCTCTATCTAGCTCTCTCTTGAATGCATTCAGAGAATTGGCCTCCACTGTCTTCTGAGGCTGAGAATTCCACAGATTCACAACTCTCTGACTGAAAAAGTTTTTCCTCATCTCTGTTCTAAATGGCCTACACCTTATTCTTAAACTATGGCCCCTTCTTCTGGACTCCCCCAACATTTGGAACATGTTTCCTGCCTCTAACGTTTCCAACCCCTTAATAATCTTATACGTTTCGATAAGATCTCCTTTCATCCTTCTAAATTCCAATGTCTACAATCTGCGTCGCTGCAGTCTTTCAACACTACCACCCATTCCGGGAATTAACCTAGTAAACCTACGCTGCACGTCCTCAATAGCAAGAATATCATTCCTCAAATTTGGAGACCAAAACTGCACACTGTACTCCAGTTGCAGTCTCACTAGAGCCCTGTACAACTGCACAAGGGCCTCTTTTCTCCTATATTCAACTTCTCTTGTTATGAAGGCCAACATTCCATTGGCTTTCTTCACTGCCTGCTCTTCCTGCATGCTTCCTTTCAGTGACTGATGCACTAGGACACCCAGATCTCGTTGTACGTCCCCTGTTCCTAACAACACCATTCAGATAATACTCTGCCTTCCTATTCTTACCACCAAAGTGGATAACCTCACACTTATCCACATTAAACTGCATCTGCCATGCATCCGCCCACTCACACAACCTATCCAAGGCAACCTGCAACCTCATAACATCTTCCTCACAGTTCACACTGCCACCCATCTCCCGGTGACTCAGCACTTCAACTCCCCCTCCCATTCCCAATCTGTCCTTTCTGTCCTGGGCCTCCTCCATTGTCAGAGTGAAGGAACAGCAAATTGGAGGAAGAGCACCTCATATTTAGCGTGGGTAGTTTACACCCCAACGGTATGAACATTGACTTCTCTAACTTCAAATAGCCCTTGCTTTCCCTCCCTATCCCCTCCTCCTCCCCAGTTCTCCCACCAGTCTTTCTGTCTCCGACTACATTCCAATCACTGTCCCACCCACTCCCCTGCCATCAGTCTGAAGAAGGGTGAAGAAGGGTCTCGACTCGAAACGTCACCCATTCCTTCTCTCCAGAGATGCTGCCTGGCCCGCTGAGTTACAACAGCATTTTGTGTCGACCAGTGAATTTATTCATTCGACTAGTCCACAGGCATACAGCACACACTCTCACCAACACACACCTTACATGTGGGGACACACCATAACTTACACAACCATCCATGAACACACTCACCAACGCAGGATACATGCACCCACTGATATTTAATACGGCCATTACATTAACTCAGTCTGACGCACACACGTACCCAGCCGCAACTTCGCCATCCTCGTCTCCCATTTCGCTCTCCCCGTCCGCGACAACCAAAACATTTCACTTCCACTTCCCGGAAGAAAAGTAGCGGAAATGAATTTCTCTTTTCCATCTCGCGCAATTGTGGAAAATCCCCCATGGGAAACTTTCAGTTGTCCGCCCGCCTGTGCCCGAGGCCGAGCGGCCTCTCCCCCGGTCCCGGGGCCGCGCTGCCCGAGTCTCCCCCCGACCCCCGGGGACTTTCTGATTCTCTGCTTCTCCCCCCAGTCTCCGTCACCCTGGATGTGGAAACAGCGCATCCGCTACTCGATGTGTCTGAGGATCGGAAGAGGGTGAGACGGACCGGGACCCGGAGGAGTCTCCCTGACACCGGGAAGTGGTTCACAAACATTCTGTGTGCGCTGGGATCGGAGGGATTCACATCGGGTAGACATTACTGGGAGGTGGATGTGGCGGGGACTACACTGAAGTCTGGGAGTCGCCACAGAGTCTGTGGAGAGGAAGAGACAGGTCGAACTGACCCCGGAGACTGGGGTCTTGAGCATCAAGCGGGATGGTAATGAGCTTAATGCACTCACCTTCCCTCAGTTTATCTCAGTTAGGAGTCCGGGACAGTTTCTTTTTACGACGCGGGCACCAAGTCCCATCTCCACTACTTCATCGGGAATAAATTCACGGAGAAAGTTTTTTCTTTCATTGGGCCTTGGCAAGAAACCTAGTGGCTGAGAATCTGCTCCGGTTCCGCTCCGGGTGTGTGAAAGGGTCTGGTCCCGGGACCGGTGACAGGAGCGGCGCTCAGGGGCTGTGGGGCAGAAACCCGGTGGACAACAGGTCGGCGCTGAACGGCTCCCATTTAATTCCCAAATTCCGCGTCGTAAAACCCCAGTGAGCGCGGAAATAAAACCAGGGGGAATGTCAATGTGGGAAGAGTGAAATAAACAGCAACTGCGTTTAGAAGTGTTGATCCGCCTCTTTTTTAAACGTGTTATCGGATCCCGTCAACTGAACTTTTATTTAAAAATCTAAGGATTGATACACTTGACCGCCCCGCTCATACTTGACCCATGGGATCTCGATCTCATCAGGATCATAAATGGTCGGAAATCTTCATCGGGACACGGAAAAGTTGGACATTGAACAAATTTGACATTGCAGTTGAACTTATTAGATGTGAAGAGAATCATAGGTGATAGGAGCAGGATTGAGCCATTCGGCCCTTCAAGTCTACTCCGCCATTCAATCATGGCTGATCTATCTCTCCCTCCGAACTCCATTCTTCTGCCTTCTCCCCATAACCCCTGACACCCGTACAAATCAACAATCTGTCTATCTCTGCCTTAAAAATATCCATTGACTTGGCCTCCACAGCACTCTGTGGCTAATAAATCCACAGACTCACCACCCTCTGACTCAAGATATTCCTCCTCAATTGCCTAAAGGAACATCCTTTAAATCTGGGGCTGTGCCAGTCCAGTCCCAGTCGCTCCAGTTTTTCAACATATGACAGGCCCGCCATTCCGGGAATTAACCTAGAAAACCTCCGCTGCACGCCCTCAAAAACAAGAATATCCTTCCACAAATTTGGAGACCAAAACTGCACACAGTACTCCAGGTGCGGTCTCACTAGAGCCCTGTACAACTACAGAAGTACCTTTTTGCTCCTATACTCAAGAGACGAAGAGCTGTTCCTCGAGAACCCATGGAAACGTTCATTGTCCGTGGGATTCGGAGAGTTCTCGGAGTTTAACTTCATGAAGTAGAAACAAGGAACCGCAACATGCTGGAGTAACTCAGCGGCCAGGTAGCGTCCCTGAAGAACATGGATAGGCGAGGTTTCCGGACGGGATCTTTATTGGGATAAAACATGGGTAGATGACGTTTCGGGTGCGGGTCCATCTCCAGACCGAAGATGGGTCCCAACCCGAAACATCACCGATACGTTTTCCAGAGATGGTGCCTGACCGGCCGAGTTACTCCAGCACGTTGTGTAATTCTGTGAATCTGTGTGGCTTCTCGTCAAGCTCTCAAACACCCGTTTAAACTAATCCCAGTTTAGCTCGCCCCGTGTTCCGCTAAATCCTTTCAATCGTTACCAAAGAACAGAAGCAACTGTATTTTTTTAGTGCGGCTAAACAGGAGTATCGAGGAGAGGTCCGCGAGGTTAGAGCGAGAACGTGCAAACTCCACACAGCGAGCACCAGTTGTATCTGTGCGACAGCAGGTCATTTTAGCTGTACCACAATAGTGCCCGCATGCGATGGAAAACTAAAGGGCAGTCAACGGGAATGTCACAGTCACCCCCGGTGATGCTGCCTGACCTGCTGACTTACTCCAGTATTTTGTGAATAAATACCCAGCTAACAATGGCCTATTTCCGTTAACACCCTAACTTTTTTTTGCATATTTTTCATTCATGTGTTCTATATCTCTCTGCATCCTCGTCTATATCTATCGTTTCTCTTTCCCCTAACGCTCACTATGAAGAAGGGTCTCGTCCCGAAACGTCGCCCATTCCTTTTCTCCAGAGGTGCTGTCAGACCCGTTGAGTTACTCCAGCTTTTAGTGTCGATCTTCGGTTTAAACCAGTATCTGCAGTTCCTTCCTACACATGTAGATTACACCGAGAGACTGTGGAACGCCACATTTCACCGGTGTTCGCACGTTACCATTTAACAGTCGCTCTAAATTTATATTTCACCATCGTTTCCCATCCACGTATGGCACCATTTTGGCCTTGCCGCCTATGTTCTGCTTTACACTGTCCCAGGTCCATATCTCTGGTATATTCACTTTCAAGAACGAACGGCCCCTCCCTCCTGTGAGATTAGTTGCAGGTTTGCTCGGACAACTTCACAATGAACCCTTGCAGTTTAATGTGGGTAAATGTGAGCTTATCCACTTTGGTGGTAAGAATAGGAAGGCAGAGTATTATCTGAATGGTGTCAAGTTTGGAAAAGTGGACGTACAACGAGATCTGTGTGTTCTAGTGCATCAGTCACTGAAAGGAAGCATGCAGGTACAGCAGGCAGTGAAGAAAGCCAATGGAATGTTGGCCTTCATAACTAGAGGATTCGAGTATAGGAGCAAATAGGTCTTTCTGCAGTCGTACAGGGCCCTTGTGAGACCGCACCTGGAGTACTATGTGCAATTTTGTTCTTCAAATTTGAGGAAATATATTCTTGCTATTGAAGGCGTGTAGCGTAGGTTCACCAGGTTAATTCCCGGAATGGCGAGACTGTCGTATGGTAAAAGACTGGAGCGATTAGGCTTGTATACACTGGAATTTAGAAGGACGAGAGGGGATCTTATTGAAACATATAAGATTATTAAGGGATTGGTCACGTTAGAGGCAGGAAACATGTTCCCAATGTAGTGGGAGTCCAGAACCAGGGGCCACAGTTAAGAATAAAGGGGAGGCTATTTTGAACGGAGATGAGGAAAAACTTTTTCACCCAGAGAGTTGTAAATCTGTGGAATTCTCTGGCTCAGAAGGCAGTGGAGGCCAAATCTCTGGATAGAGCTCTTTAGGGTATCGGAGTCATGGGGTATGGGGAGAAGGCAGGAACGGGTACGGTTTAAGAATGATCAGCCATGATCACATTGAGTGGTGGCGCTGGCTCGAAGGGCTGAATGGCCTCCTCCTGCGTCTATTGCCTATTGTCTATTGCAGTCAATTAACATTCATTATACGAAGTGGGAGGGTGCGGAGTGGATAACGCGATACTGCAAGAATTAAGCCGCTCCCAAAAGCAAACAGACTTCGAACCCGGAAATGCTCGGAATTAAAATGGCTTCGAAAGACCAGGTCGAGAGTTGGTCCGAGGAGGCAGTTTGTCCCATCTGCCTGGGTTTCTTCACCGACCCAGTTATACTGGAGTGCGGGCACAACTTCTGCCGCTCCTGTATCACACAGACTTGGGGCAGGGAGGGGAGAAATTCTTGCCAGGAATGTAGAGAGGAGATTGCAGACCGCAGCCTCAGGGTAAATCGGGCCTTGGCGAGACTGTCTGAGAAAGCTCGAGCACTGAGCCTGAATCGGACAGAGAAGGGAAGTAAACTTTTCTGCGAGGAACATCAAGAAGAAATGAAGCTGTTTTGTGAAAATGACAAGAAACTGATCTGTGTGGTTTGTCGAGATGCGTTGGAACACAGAAACCACAGCTGCCAGCCGATTAAAGAAGCTGTGGACATCTACAAGGTTAATGCAAACAGATTTGTATCTTTATTTACCTTGTTGATTCATTGTTGTCTAACGCCTTTATTCTTTAATCCCAGGCTCGGGTAAAATCGGCCATAGAATCTGTCACGAAAAATAAATCTGATATCGAAGAAATAAAACAACAACAACTACGAAAGATTTCCGGAGTTTGGGTGAGGCCTTCCTGTCTGGAATTTTTATGCAGCGTTGCTCATTTTAATGTGTAGTGGACATGCTGGATCAATTGACTGCTGAAATTAGGTGGGTAGGAAGGAACTGCAGATGTTGGTTTAAACCGAAGATCATGACAAAAAGCTGGAGTAACTCAGCGGGACTGGCAGCATCTCTGGAGAGAAAGAATGGGTGACGTTTCGGGACGAGACCCTTCTTCAGACTGGTTAGGGATAAGGGAAACGTGGGGCATAGAGTAACATAGAAACATAGAAAATAGGTGCAGGAGTAGGCCATTCGGCCCTTCGAGCCTGCACCGCCATTCAATATGATCATGGCTGATCATCCAGCTCAGTAGCCTGTACCTGTCTTCTCTCCATACCCCCTGATCCCTTTAGCAAAAAGGGCCACATCTAACTCCCTCTTAAATATAGCCAATGAACTGGCCTCAACTACCTTCTGTGGCAGAGAATTCCACAGACTCACCACTCTCTGTGTGAAGAAATGTTTTCTCGTCTTGGTCCTAAAAGACTTCCCCCTTATTCTTAAGCTGTGACCCCTGGTTCTGGACTCCCCCAACATCGGGAACAATCTTCCTGCATCTAGCCTCTCCAACCCCTTAAGAATTTTATATGTTTCTATAAGATCCCCCCTCAGTCTTCTAAATTCCAGCGAGTACAAGCCCAGTCTATCCAGTCTTTCCTCATATGTAAGTCCCGCCATCCCAGGGATCAATCTGGTGAACCTTCTCTGTACTCCCTCTAAGGCAAGAACGTCTTTCCTCAGGTTAGGAGACCAAAACTGCACACAATACTCCAGGTGCAGTCTCACCAAGGCCCTGTACAACTGCAGCAGAACCTCCCTGCTCCTAAACTCAAATCCTCTTGCTATGAATGCAAACATACCATTCGCTTTCTTCACTGCCTGCTGCACCTGCATGCTTGCTTTCAATGACTGGTGCACCATGACACCCAGGTCACGTTGCATCTCCCCTTCTCCCAATCGGTCACCATTCAGGTAATACTCTGTTTTCCTGTTCTTGCCGCCAAAGTGGATAACCTCACATTTATCCACATTATATTGCATCTGCCATGCATTTGCCCACTCGCCTAATCTATCCAAGTCACTCTGCAGCCTCCTAGCTTCCTCCTCGCAGCTAACACTGCCACCCAGCTTATTGTCATCCGCAAACTTAGAGATGTTGCATTCAATTCCCTCGTCCAAATCATTAATATACACTGTAAATAACTGGGGTCCCAGCACTGAGCCTTGCGGTACCCCACTAGTCACTGCCTGCCATTCCGAAAAGGACCCGTTTATTCCTACTCTTTGCTTCCTGTCCGCCAACCAATTTTCTATCCACCTCAACACTGAACCCTCAATACCGTGTGCTTTAAGTTTGTACACCAATCTCCTATGTGGGACCTTGTCGAAGGCCTTCTGAAAGTCCAGATATAACACATCGACTGGTTCTCCCTTATCCACTCTACTAGTTACATCCTCGAAAAATTCTATAAGATTCGTCAGACATGATTTGCCTTTGGTAAATCCATGCTGACTTTGTCCGATGATTTCACCACTTTCCAAATGTGATGCTATCACATCTTTAATAACTGACTCTAGCATTTTCCCCACTACCGATGTTAGGCGAACTGGTCTATAATTCCCCGTTTTCTCTCTCCCTCCCTTTTTAAAAAGTGGGGTTACATTAGCTACCCTCCAGTCCTCAGGAACTACTCCAGAATCTAAAGAGTTTTGAAAAATTATCACTAATGCATCCACTATTTCTGAGGCTACTTCCTTAAGCACTCTGGGATGCAGCCTATCTGGCCCTGGGGATTTATCTGCCTTTAATCCATTTAATTTACCTAACACCACTTCCCGACTAACCTGGATTTCCATCAGTTCCTCCATCTCATTAGACCCCCGGTCCCCCGCTATTTCCGGCAGACGGTTTATGTCTTCCTTAGTGAAGACAGAACCAAAGTATTTGTTCAATTGGTCTGCCATCTCCTTGTTCCCTATGATCA
Organism: Rhinoraja longicauda; assembly: GCF_053455715.1. Classification (NCBI taxonomy): domain Eukaryota; kingdom Metazoa; phylum Chordata; class Chondrichthyes; order Rajiformes; family Arhynchobatidae; genus Rhinoraja; species Rhinoraja longicauda. Next base: position 8,461,881 of record NC_135971.1, on the reverse strand, counting down.
ATTCACCTGTTTCCGACTGCAAGGGACCTACATTTGCCTTAACTAATCTTTTTCTCTTGACCTATCTATAAAAGCTTTTGCAGTCTGTTTTTATGTTCCTTGCCAGTTTTCCCTCATAATCTATTTTCTCTATCCTAATTAAGCCCTTTGTCCTCCTCTGCTGGACTCTGAATTTCTCCCAGTCCTCTGGTATGCTACTTTTCCTGGCTAATCTGTATGCTTCATATATTGTTTTAATACTATCCCTGATTTCCCTTGTTAGCCACGGATGCACTACCTTTCCTGGTTTGTTCTTTTGCCAAAGTGGGATGAACACTTGTTGTAGTTCATCCATGCGACCTTTAAATGCCTTCCATTGCATGTCCACCGTCAACCCTTTCAGCATCAATCGCCAGTCTATCTTGGGCAATTCATGCCTCATACCCTCAAAGTTACCTTTCTTTAAGTTCAGAACACTTGTTTCTGTATCGACTTTGTCATTCTCCATCCTAATGAAGAACTCTACCATATTATGATCACTCTTCCCCAAGGGGCCTCGCACAACAAGACTGCTAACTAACCCTTCCTCATTACTCAATACCCAGTCTAGAATGGCCTGTTCTCTCGTTGGTTCCTCGACATGTTGGTTTAGAAAACCATCTCTCAAACATTCCAAGAAATCCTCTTCCTCAGCACCCCTGCCAGTTTGCTTCACCCAATCTATATGTAGATTGAAGTCACCCATTATAACTGCTGCACCTTTAGTGGATGCATTTCTAATTTCCTGCTTGATGCCATCCCCAACCTCCCTACTGCTGTTAGGTGGCCTGTACACAACTCCCACTAGCGTTTTCTGCCCCTTAGTGTTTCGTAGCTCTACCCATATCGATTCCACTTCCTCCAAGCTAATCTTCTTCCTTTCCACTGCTTTAATTTCCTCTCTAACCAGTAATGCTACCCCACCTCCTTTTCCTTTCTGTCTATCCCGCCTGAATATAGAATATCCCTGGATGTTGAGCTCCCAGCCTTGATCACCCTGGAGCCATGTGTCCGTAATCCCAACTATATTATAATCATTAATAACTATCTCCACATTTAATTCATCCACCTTATTACGTATACTCCTTGCATTGAGACACAAAGCCTTCAGGCTTGTTTTTACAACTCTCTTACCCCTTATACGATTATGTTGAAAAGTGGCCCTTTTTGATTTTTGCCCTGGATTTGTCTGCCTGCCACTTTTATTTTTCACCTTGCTACCTGTTGCTTCTACCCTCATTTTACACCCCTCTGTCTCTCTGCTCCAGCTCCCATCCCCCTGCCACATTAGTTTAATGTGTCAGTAGACGATGATGCAGAGAAATAAAAAACAATGAATAAAAGATATGCAAACAAGTAACGACGATAAAGGAAACAGGCCATTGTTAGCTGTTTCTGTGGTGAAAGGGAGAAGTTAGTGCGACTTGGGTGGGGGAGGGAGAGAGAGAGAGGGAATGCCGGGGCTACCGGAAGTGAGAGAAGTCAATATTACTGGGCTGAAAGCTGCCCAAGCGAAATATGAGATGCTGTTCCTCCAATTTTGCATTTAGCCTCCCTCTGACAATGGAGGAGACCTAGGACAGAAAGGTCAGTGTGGGAATGGGAAGGAGAATTACAATTCTTTGTTTCAGGAAAATGTGAGAGAATTTGATTGATTAGATAATTCTGAGAACCGGACGCTGATGGGCTATATGTCCACTTATTCTGTTAGCAAACACAATACAGAAATATATTATGTTAATCTTCAACATTCATTTGACAGGAAGAGTCACACAGCCTTCAGTCCTATGTCACATCCCAGTTTGCTGAACTGCACCAGATTATCACTGAGAAAGAAAAGTACTTCCTCAAAGATATCCAAGAAGATGAGGAGCGGATTCTAAATCCAATGGAGAAAAATCTTCGGGAGATTCAAAAGAATTTAAATTCTATTCAGGAGGAACTCCTGTGCTTACAGGAACGGATGGAACAAAAAGACAGCGTGAAATTTCTAGAGGTAAGGAAGTCTATTTAAATTTGCTTCTATAAATGTGCACTGTCACAAAATGGCGTCTGATATATTTGAAACAAATTCAACTATGTTGTCTATTGTCTATGCATCTGCAGTTCCTTCCTACACATCACTGACATCATATTCAATAGACAAGAGACAACAAGTGCAGAAGTAGACCATGCAGCCCTTCGAGCCAGCAACTCCATTCAATGTGATCATGGCTGATCATTCACAATCAGTACCCCGTTCCTTCCTTCTCCCCATCCCCCATGACTCCACTTTCATTAAGAGCTCTATCTAACTCTCTCTTGAAAGCATCCAGAGAATTGGCCTGCACTGCCTTCTGAGGCAGAGAATTCCACAGATTCACAACTCTCTGACTGAAAACGTTTTTCCTCATCTCCGCTCTAAATGGCCTACCCCTTATTTGGCCGAAACGCACAACCTGTCCAGACTATCCTGTCAGCATCGTGTAATTTTCAGAATAATTTTTATACTTCCTACATCGGTTCTATGTCTTCAATATCATTATTCTTCTCTGTGTGTCAGTGGGGGTGAGATTGGACAAATGGGAATTTTTAACACATAATGATCTGGGTGAAATTCGTGCTCTCAGTAGTTCCGTCTTGGTCAATTCAGTCTTGTGTTTTATTTATTTCAGGAGGAAGCTGTTCGCAAGCGAAGGTGGGGCATGTTCTTCACTGAAACTCTGCATGTAACATATTTCCTCATAAACATCAATGCACAATTTGTAATCAGCTATTTAATATTTGCAGGATTACTGATGAGGTGAATTCATTGTCAGTGACAGATGGTGCCATAACGGCTGTAAAATTGAACCACCTCTTTTTGTTGAAGACAGTGTTGACAGAAGCGTTTGACTCCTTTAAACAAGGTAAAACATATGGACTTATTTCACTTGGTTTGTGGGACACTTTGATGTTTTTATGTGATGCAAAGATTGGTCAGGATAAAGCACTGAATGGTAATTGGAGTTTCATTCCTGCACCAACCCACTGACTGAGAAGCCTCACGCTCACATGGTCAGCTGGAGATGTTAGATCCTGGAACACAGGTAACACAGGAGCACGATACAACAAATACCCAGGCTGTTGGATGAAGCAATGCATCCTGACCCACCCACACCACAAAAACACGCTGATCTATGAGTTTGAATTCTACCACGGTAGTCAGGAAATTTGGGGGGATGGAGTAGGGGGGGGAAGGGGGGAGGGGAGGGTGGGTGGAGGGACTGGGGACGGGGATGGAGGGTTGGGAGAGGGAGAGGGGGGAGGAGAGGGTACTGCACCAATGCAGTAGAGATTTGGGCCCAACGGGTCCACTTAGTCTATTCTTCTTTAAAACTCCTTCCTCTCACTTTAAACCAATAACCTTGTTTTTGATACCATTAAGATGGGGAACTGAATCTGACTAACTACCCCCTCTCTGTCTCTCGTAAACTTGTAATATAAGAAAATAACTGCAGATGCTGGTACAAATCGAAGGTATTTATACACAAAATGCTGGAGTAACTCAGCAGGTCAGGCAGCATCTCAGGAGAGAAGGAATGGGTGGCCTTTCGGGTCGAGACCCTTCTTCAGACTGATCTCAGGGGGGCGGGACAAAGGAAGGATATAGGTGGAGACAGGAAGATAGAGGGCGATCTGGGAAAGGGGAGGGGAAGAGAGGGCCAGAGGGACTATCTAAAGTTGGAGAAGTCAATGTTCATACCACTGGGCTGCAGGCTGTTCAGGCAAAATATGAGGTGCTGTTCCTCCAATTTCCGGTGGGCCTCACTATGGCACTGGAGGAGGCTCATGACAGAAAGGTCAGACTGGGAATGGGAGGGGGAGTTGAAGTGCTCGGCCACCGGGAGATCAGTTTGGCCAACACGGACCGAGCGCAGATGTTGAACGAAGCGATCGCCGAGCCTGCGTTTGGTTTCGCCTATATAAATAAGTTGACATCTGGAGCAGCGGTTGTAATAGATGAGGTTGCAGGAGGTGCAGGTGAACCTCTGTCTCACCTGGAAAGACTGTTTGGGTCCTTGGATGGAGTTGAGGGGTGAGGTAAAGGTTGCATCTCATGCGGTTGCAGGGGAAAGTGCCCGGGGATGGGGTGGTTTGGGTAGGAAGGGACGAGTGGACCAGGGAGTTGCGGAGGGAACGGTCTCTGCAGAACGCAGAAAGGGGAGGGGATAGGAAGATATGGCCAGTGGTGGGGTCCCGTTGTAGGTGACGGAAATGTTGGCGGATGATTTGTTGGATCCGCTGGCTGGTGGGGTGGAAGGTGAGAACGAGGGGGATTCTGTCCTTGTTACGAATGGGGGGAGGGGGAGCAAGAGCTGAGCTGCGGGATGTAGAAGAGACCCTAGTGAGAGCCTCATCTATAATGGAAGAGGGGAAGCCCCGTTTCCTGAAGAATGAGTCCTGAAGAAACTTCACCCATTACTTCTCTCCTGAGATGCTGCCTGACCTGCTGAGTTACTCCAGCATTTTGTGAATAAATACCTAAACTTGTAAAGTTCTCCCAGGTCTCCAAATCAGCATTATTCAATTCCTCTAATGGAGGCAACATCCCGGTGAATCACCTTTGCACTCTCCAGCACAGTCACGTCTTTCCTCATTTTTAATTACCTAGTAAACATTTAACTCCTTAACCGCCCCACCAATCTAGCCCCCATTTTCACCACCATAAGTAAAAGCACTCAATATCACGTCCGCACACCCATCCGCCCACCATTTCTCCTACCTCCTCTCTCCCAATTGCATCTGCTTGCCCACGACATACCACAACTCTCGCCTCTACCTCGGGAAAAAATATCCGGGATGGATTTCTGTTGTCCATCTTACGTGGTAGGGGGAGGGGAAAGAAAACCCCGGGCAGGGTTTCAGTTGTCCGCCCGCCTGTGCCCGAGGCCGAGCGGCCTCTCCCCTGGTCCCGGGGCCGCGCTGCCCGAGTCTCCACCCGACCCCCGGGGACTCTCTGATTCTCTGCTTCTCCCCCCAGTCTCCGTCACCCTGGATGTGGAAACAGCGAGTCCGTGGCTCGAGGTGTCTGAGGATCGGAAGAGGGTGAGATTTACCGGGGCCCGGAGGAGTCTCCCTGACACCGGGAATAGGTTTACAGGCAGTGCGTGTGTGCTGGGATCGGAGGGATTCACATCGGGGAGACATTACTGGGAGGTGGTGGTGGCGTGGAGTCGGCGCTGGAGTCTGGGAGTCGCCGCAGAGTCTGTGGAGAGGCAGGGAGAGGACACACCGACCCCGGAGACTGGAGTCTGGAGCATCTGGCGGCGAAGTGACGAGTTTGAAGCAGTCACCTCCCCTCTATTCCCTCTCCCCGTCCGTCCCATCCCCGGGAGGGTGGGAGTTTATCTCAGTTACGAGTCCGGGACAGTTTCATTTTACGATGCGGACACCAAGTCCCATCTCCACACCTTCACCGGGAATAAATTCACGGATAAACTTTATCCTTTCTTTGCGATCTGGGATGAAAACCACTGGCTGAGAATCTGCTCCGGTTCCGCTCCGTGTCAGTAATTAACAAATTCTATCAATCCTTCACCAGCACCTGGAATATAGTTAAATCACCTCGGTTGTTTTAGATGTTAAACAAGTCTATTCCGGGAATCGATGACCATAAAACTCCTAGACTGCAGCCTGTGATGATAATAATAATAATAATAATAATAATAATTTCATTTAATTGTCCCACTCCGTGGAAATTTACAGTGTTACTGCAGCAAAGTGGATAACAGGAGATATTCATTATAAATAAAAATAAAGACAAGGATAAATTGTCATCAGTTTACTGTGTATTCCTTTACTGTTACTGTTGACTCGTCTGTTGGGAGCAGTGCTGGTTGTGCAGTCTCACAGCAGCGGGAAGGAAGGACCTCCGATATCTCTCCTTCACGCACTTGGCATGAGGCAGTCTGTCACTGAAGGAGCTACTCAGTGCAGTGACTGTGTCCTGCATCTCGTTTAATATGTTTGATCCTGAAATGTCCTTGGAAATGGCCGAGGGAACCGTTGAGAGGGCATGTGGGATGTGCAATAAATGCAGGTCCTACAGATGTGCCCGACGGGTAATTTAGCTCATGAGTTCAATTTATTTCCTTAAAAACAATAGCTGGTGTTATTAATGTCAATATTCTGTTCAGTGTCGTTTCAATTTAGTTAAGTTTATTATTGCGTGAATCGAGGTACAGTGATACGTTTTCGTTGCGTGCTGTCTAGTCAACGATACAATACAATATAATATATCTTTATTGTCATTGTACAGGGGTACAACGAGATTGGGAATGCGCCTCCCATTTGATGCAATAATTTAATTAATTTAAACAACAACAACCCAACGAGACAAATTGTAACAGTTTTAAGACAGAATAAAGTGCAAGTAGATCTGTGCCGGATCACTGTGCGATGTGACCATCCGGCTCAGCAGGACCGGTTGATAGCAGCTATGGCCCTGGGGATGAAGCTGTTCCTGAGTCTGGAGGTGCGGGCGTAGAAGGCCTTGTATCGTCTGCCCGATGGTAGAAGTTCGAACAGACTGTTGCAGGGGTGTGAGTAGTCTTTGTGGATGCTGGTGGCTTTTCTGAGGCATCGTGTGTTGTAGATGCCCTCCAAGGCTGGTAGCTGTGTTCCGATGGTCCTCTGAGCTCTATGGACTACCCGCTGAAGAGCTTTCCTTTCTGCCTCCGTGCAGCTGAGGTACCACGGAGTGAGAGGGTATGGGGAGAAGGCAGGAACGGGGTACTGATTGAGAGTGATCAGCCATGATCGCATTGAATGGCGGTGCTGGCTCGAAGGGCTGAATGGCCTACTCCTGCACCTATTGTCTATTGTCTATTGTCACATCGGGATGCCATGTGTTAGGATGCTCTCTATGGTGCAGCAGTAGAATGTCGTCAGCAGCTGTTGGGGTAGACCAGACTTCTTCAGTGTTCTTAGGTAAAGACTGCACATGATTACAATCGAGCCGTTCACAGTGCACACGTAAACGATAATGGGAATAACGTTTAGTGCAAGATAAAGTCCAGTAAAGTCCGATTAAAGATAGTCCGAGGGTCTCCAAAGAGGCAAATGGTCGTTCAGGGCCGCTTTCCAGTTGGTGAGAGGCTGGTTCAGTTGCAGATGGACATGATAAGGGAATAACGTTTAGCCCAAGTTAAAGCCAGCAAAGTCCGATCAAGTGTAGGAAATAAAAACTGCAGATGCTGGTTTAAATCGAAAGTAGACACAAAATGCTGGAGTAACTCAGCGGGTCAGGCAGCATCTCGGGAGAGAAGGAATGGGTGACGTTTCGGGTCGAGACCCTTCTTCAGACTGGATCAAGTCCGATCAAGGATCGTCCGAGCGTCACCAATGAGATAGGGCAGTAGTTCAGCGCGGCTTTCGATCTGAAAGGATAACGCTAATATTAAAAGCATTTATTATCCCAAGTTAAAGAGCAAATCGGAGCTGGTGTCTATGCAGTCACAAGAGACTGCAGATGCTGGAATCTTCAACAAAAGACAAAGAGTGGAGTAACTCAGTGAGTCGGACAGCGTCTGTGGAGGGAACTGGACAGACGAGGTTTCAGATTGGGACCCTTCTTCAGCTTGTCCGCCTCCTTGTTCTCCGCCTTTTCCTCGTCCTCCTAGATTGCGTTCTTGTCACCGGCGCTGCTCTCGGGTCGGTGAAGTCACCCGGCATCCAAATCTGCTCGATCTCTCTACCTAAGACCCCTGCCGCTCCCCCTCACCCCCCTCAACCCTCAACCCATCCCTCACCCCGCCACGCCCCGGTAACTGTCCAAACTGATTAATCCAGCAATTATTTCTTCATTGTCGCGAAGTTTCAAGAGTTTTATTGTCATGTGTCTGGAGACGAAATAAATGTAATACTTGCAGCAGGCCAACAGATATGTTGATATATTACTCTGTAAATAAACTTATAATAAACCATGATGTACTTACTTCTGTGTTTATCTTCTTCTTACCATCCGCCAAGAAACAAATGGCCCTTCCTGGTGGAGCAATGACTCACTTGAGACCTCTCCCAATTCCGTGAGCTGCCTTTGCCGCTCACACTGTTGTCCGCTCTCCACGTCGACATCGACATTGTTGTTGTCAGTGCAGGGTTCCTGACCTGACCATGAAGGCTCATTGTCTTGGCAGCGTTGCAGGGTCGGCCTGGCCAATCGTAGTACATCCAATTCTACGTCACAGACAGACCATTCAGTCCATCTTCTCCTGTCAATTCTGCGGCACCAGATAAACCCCCTTCCAATGCATTCACCGCACTGACCAACAATGTCCTGAACTCGATAGACTACACGTGTTTCTCCAACAGCCCTCCCACCCCCAAAACACATACACTCTGCTTCAACCACATCTGTGGTGGAAGGTTCCACTTTCTCATTGCTGAATTCCTTAAGGAATATGTTGAAGACCATATTGTTTTAAATATATATATATTTATATTCATTTTTTCTTTGTCATTTGGTGTCTCCACAAGTAAAGATACTTTCTCCGTTCCCTCTTGGTCAAATTCATCACTAATCTAAAATTACAGTATCCGATCATCCCGGACATCTTAAAAGTAGGTATCAGGGTGATGTCCAGGATAGACATCAAGGTATATGGTGGTCCTTCTGAGATGGAGATCTGCGCCACTAACCCTGTCTAACATGTCAGTGACTGCGGATTTAGGTTGACTCACGTTGGACTTGTGGACTTCGCAGTTTCATTCAAACTGCACATTGACGCATTTGACAGATCTGGGCCCATGACCTGAGCTATGAGAAACTCACACATTCTCATCGGCCTAGAAAAGATCCCCATAAACACGTTCGCGAGACAAAATGGCAGTTCGTGGGTACAACCTCTACAATCTATGATCCCTTTGTAACAAAGAATACATACTCTTTAGATGCAGTGAATTTACTTCAGCATATACTGTAATTCTCCAACATTTTCACCACCTCCAACGGGATCCCACTACTGGCCACTTCTTCCCATCTCCACCCCTTTCTGCAGAGACCATTCCCTCCGAAACTCCCTGGTCAACTCGTCCCTTCCTACCCAAACCACCCTCTCCCCAGGTACTGGAGATGCAACACCTGTCCCTTTACCTCCCCCCTCAACTTCATCCAAGGACCCAAACAGTCTTTCCTGGTGAGGCAGATGTTCACTTGCACCTCCTCCAACCTCATCTACTGCATCTGCTGTTCCAGGTGTCAACTTCCTTACATCGGCGAGACCAAGCGCAGGCTCAGCGATCATTTCGCTGAACACCTTCGCTCAGTGCGTATTAACCTCCCTGATCTCAATAGACAATAGACAATAGGTGCAGGAGGAGGCCATTCGGCCCTTCGGGCCAGCATCGCCATTCAATGTTATCATGGCTGATCATTCTCAATCAGTACCCCGTTCCTGCCTTCTCCCCATACCCCCTGACTCCGCTATCCTTAAGAGCTCTATCTAGCTTTCTCTTGAATGCATTCAGAGAATTGGCCTCCACTGCCTTCTGAGGCAGAGAATTCCACAAATTCACAACTCTCTGACTGAAAAGGTTTCTCGTCATCTCAGTTCTAGATGGCCTACACCTTATTCCTAAACTGTGGCAACTTGTTCTGGACTCCCCCAACATTCGTAGCGGTAGAGTTGCTGCTTTACAGCGAATACAGTGCCGGAGACTCAGGTTCGATCCTGACTACGGGTGCTGCACTGTAAGGAGTTTGTACGTTCTCCCCGTGACCTGTGTGGGTTTTTTCCGAGATCTTCGGTTTCCTCCCACACTCCAAAGACGTACAGGTATGTAGGTTAATTGACTGGGTAAATGTAAAAATTGTCCCTAGTGGGTGTAGGATAGTGTTAATGTGCGGGGATCACCGGGCGGCACGGACTTGGAGGGCCGAAAAGGCCTGTTTCCGGCTGTATATATATGATATGATATGATATGATATTGGGAACATGTTTCCTGCCTCTAACGTTTCCAACCCCTTAATAATCTTATGTTTCGATAAGATCTCCTCTCATCCTTCTAAATCCCAGTGTATACAATCTGAGTCGCTCCAGTCTGCATGCCCTCAATAGCAAAAATATCCACCCTCAAATTTGGAGACCAAAACTGCACACAGTACTCCAGGTGCGGTCTCACTAGGGCCCTGTAAAACTGCAGAAGGGCCTCTTTGCTCCTCTACTCAACTCCTCTTGTGATGAAGGCCAACATTCCATTGGCTTTCTTCACTGCCTGCTGTACCTGCATGCTTCCTTTCAGTGACTGATGCACGAGGACACCCAGGTCTCGTTGTACGTCCCCTGTTTCTAAGTTGACACCATTCAGATAATACTCTGCCTTTCTATTCCTACCACCAAAGTGGATAACCTCACTCTTATCCACATTAAACTGCATCTGCCATGCATCCGCCCACTCACACAACCTGTCCACGTCACCCTGCAACCTCATAGCATCTTCCTCACAGTTCACACTGCCACCCCTCTCCCGGTGGCTCAGCACTACAACTCCCCCTCCCATTCCCAATCTGTCCTTTCTGTCCTGGGCCTCCTCCATTGTCAGAGTGAAGGAACACCAAATTGGAGGAACAGCACCTCATATTTCGCGTGGGTAGTTTACACCACAACGGTATGAACATTGACTTCTCTAACATCAAATAGCCCTATCCCCTCCTCCTCCCCAGTTCTCCCACCAGTCTTTCTGTCTCCGACTACATTCCATCTCTGTCCCACCCACTCCCCTGTCATCAGTCTGAAGAAGGGTCTCGACTCGAAACGTCACCCATTCCTTCTCTCCAGAGATGCTGCCTGGCCCGCTGAGTTACTCCAGCAGTTTGTGTCGACCAGTGAATTTATTCATTCGACTAGTCCACAGGCATACAGCACACACTCTCACCAACACACACCTTATATGTGGGGACACACCATGACTTACACAACCATCCATGAACACACTCACCAACGCAGGATACATGCACCCACTGATATTTAATACGGCCATTACATTAACTCAGTCTGACGCACACACGTACCCAGCCGCAACTTCGCCATCCTCGTCTCCCATTTCGCTCTCCCTGTCCGCGACAACCAAATCATTTCACTTCCACTTCCCGGAAGATAAGTAGCGGAAATGCATTTCTCTTTTCCATCTCGCGCAATTGTGGAAAATCCCCCACGGGAAACTTTCAGTTGTCCGCCCGCCTGTGCCCGAGGCCGAGCGGCCTCTCCCCCGGTCCCGGGGCCGCGCTGCCCGAGTCTCCCCCCGACCCCCCCCCGGGGGCTCTCTGATTCTCTGCTTCTCCCCCCAGTCTCCGTCACCCCGGATGTGGAAACAGCGCATCATCTTCTCGAGGTGTCTGAGGATCGGAAGAGGGTGGGACAGACCGAGTCCCGGAGGAGTCTCCCGAAATCCCGGAAGAGGTTCACAAACATTCTGTGTGCGCTGGGATCGAAGGGATTCACATCGGGGAGACATTACTGGGAGGTGGAGGTGGCGGGGAGTGCGTACTGGAGTCTGGGAGTTGCCACAGAGTCCGTGGAGAGGAAGAGACAGGTCGAATTGACCCCGGAGACTGGAGTCTGGAGCATCGAGCGGGATGGTAATGAGCTTAATGCAGTCACCTCCCCTCCATCCCGTCTCCCCGCCCGTCCCATCCCCGGGAGGGTGGGGGTTTATCTGAGTTACGAGTCCGGGACAGTTTCCTTTTACGACGAGGACACCAAGTCGCATCTCGACTCCTTCACTGAGAATAAATTCACGGAGAAACTTTATCCTTTCTTTGGGCCTTGGCAAGAAACCCAGTGGCTTTGAATCTGCTCCGGTTCCGCTCCGGGTGTGTGAAAGGGTCGGGTCACGGGACCGGCGGCAGGAGCGGGGCTTAGGGGCTGTGGGGCAGAAACCCGGTGGACAACAGGTCGGCGCTGAACGGCTCCCATTTAATCCCCTAATTCCGTGTCGTAAAACCCGATTGAGCGCGGAAATAAAACCAGGGGGAATGTAAATGTGGGAAGAGAGAAATAAACAGCAACTACGTTTAGAAGTGTTGATCCGCCTCTTTTTTAAACGTGGTATCGGATCCCGTCAACTGAACGTTTATAAAAATCTAAGGATTGATACACTCGGCCTCCCCGCTCATACTTGACCCATAGCATCCCGAACTCATCAGGATCACAAATGGTCGAAAATCTTCACCGGGTCACGGAAAAGTTGGACATTGAACAAATTTGACATTGCAGTTGAACGTATTAGAAGTGGAGAGAATCATAGGCGAGAGGAGCAGGATTAAGCCATTCGGCCCTTCAAGTCTACTCCGCCATTCAATCATGGCTGATCTATCTCCCCCTCCTAACCCCATTCTCCTGCCTTCTCCCCGTTACCCTTGACACCCGTACGAATTAAGAATCTGTCCATCTCTGCCTTAAAAATATCCATTTATTTGGCCTCCACAGCACTCTGTGGAAAAGAAATCCACAGGCTCACCACCCTCTGACTCAAGATATACCTCCTCAGTTGCCTAAAGGAACATCCTTTAAATCTGGGGCTGTGCCAGTCCAGTCCCAGTCGCTCCAGTCTTTCGACATATGACAGTCCCGCCATTCCGGGAATTAACCTAGTAAACCTACGCTGCACGCCCTCAAAAACAAGATTAACCTTCCACAAATTTGGAGACCAAAACTGCACACAGTACTCCAGGTGCGGTCGCACTAGTGCCTGTACAACCGCAGAAGGACCTCTTTGCTCCTATACTCATGAGACGAAGTGCTGTTCCTCGAGAACGCATGGAAACGTTCATTGTCCGTGGGATTCGGAGAGTTCTCGGAGTTTAACTTCATGAAGTAGAAACAAGGAACCGCAACATGCTGAAGTAACTCGGCGGCCAGGTAGCGTCCCTGAAGAACATGGATAGGCGAGGTTTCGGGACGGGATCCTTCTTGGGATAAAACATGGGTAGATGACGTTTCGGGTGCGGGTCCATCTCCAGGCCGAAGAGGGGTCCCAGCCCGAAACATCACCGATACGTTTTCCAGAGATGGTGCCTGACCCGCCGAGTTACTCCAGCACGTTGTGTAATTCTGTGAATCTGTGCGGCTTCTCGTCAAGCTCTCAAACACCCGTTTAAACTAATCCCAATTTAGCTCGCCCCGTGTTCCGCTAAATCCCTTCAATCGTTACCAAAGAACAGAAGCAACTCTATTTTTTAGTGCGGCTAAACAGGAGTATCGAGGAGAGGTCCGCGAGGTTAGAGCGAGAACGTCCAAACTCCACACAGCGAGCACCAGTTGTATCTGTGCGACAGCAGGTCATTTTAGCTGTACCACAATAGTGCCCGCATGCGATGGGAAACTAAAGGGCAGACAACGGGAATGTCACAGTCACCCCCGGTGATGCTGCCTGACCTGCTGAGTTACTCCAGCATTTTGTGAATAAATACCCAGCTAACAATGGCCTGTTTCCGTTAACACCCTAACTTTTTTTTGCATATTTTTCATTCATGTGTTCTACATCTCTCTGCATCCTCGTCTATATCTATCGTTTCTCTTTCCCCTAACGCTCACTCTGAAGAAGGGTCTCGACCCGAAACGTCGCCCATTCCTTTTCTCCAGAGGTGCTGTCAGACCCGTTGAGTTACTCCAGCTTTTAGTGTCTATCTTCGGTTTAAACCAGTATCTGCAGTTCCTTCCTACACGTGTAGATTACACCGAGAGAGTGTGGAATGCCACATTTCACCGATGTTCGCACGTTACCATTTAACAGTCGCTCTAAATTTATATTACACCATCGTTTCCCATCCACGTATGGCACCATTTTGGCCTTGCCGCCTATGTTCTGCTTTACACTGTCCCAGGTCCATATCTCTGGTATATTCACTTTCAAGAACTATCGGCCCCTCCCTCCTTTGAGATTAGTTGGAGGTTTGCTCGGACAACTTCACAATGAACCCTTGCAGTTTAATATGGATAAGTGTGAGGTTATCCACTTTGGTGGTAGGAATAGGAAGACAGATTATTATCTGAACACCTTCGCTCAGTCCGCCTTAACCAACCTGATCTCCCGGTGGCTGAGCACTTCAACTCCCCCTCCCACTCCCAGTCTGACCTTTCTGTCATGGGCCTCTTCCAGTGCCATAGTGAGGCCCACCGGAAATTGGAGGAACAGCACCTTATATTTCGCTTGGGCAGCTTGCACCCCAGCGGTATGAACATTGACTTCTCCAACTTTAGATAATTCCTCTGTCCCTCCCTTAGACAATAGACAATAGACAATAGGTGCAAGAGTAGGCCATTGAGCCCTTCGAGCCAGCACCGCCATTCAATGCGATCATTGCTGATCACTCTCAATCAGTACCTCGTTCCTGCCTTCTCCCCATACCCCCTCACTCCGCTATCCTTAAGAGCTCTATCCAGCTCTCTCTTGAAAGCATCCAACGAACTGGCCTCCACTGCCTTCTGAGGCAGAGAATTCCACACCTTCACCACTCTCTGACTGAAAAAGTTCTTCCTCATCTCCGTTCTAAATGGCCTACCCCTTATTCTTAAACTGTGGCCCCTTGTTCTGGACTCCCCCAACATTGGGAACATGTTTCCTGCCTCTAATGTGTCCAATCCCCTAATTATCTTATATGTTTCAATATGATCCCCCCTCATCCTTCTAAATTCCAGTGTATACAAGCCTAATTGCTTCAGCCTTTCAATATACGACAGTCCCGCCATTCCGGGAATTAACCTAGTGAACCTACGCTGCACGCCCTCAATAACAAGAATATCCTTCCTCAAATTTGGAGACCAAAACTGCACACACTACTCCAGGTGCGGTCTCACCAGGGCCCGGTACAACTGTAGAAGGACCTCTTTGCTCCTATACTCAACTCCTCTTGTTACGAAGGCCAACATTCCAATGGCTTTCTTCACTGCCTGCTGTACCTGCATGCTTCTTTTCAGTGACTGATGCACTAGGACACCCAGATCTCGTTGAACATCCCCTCTTCCTAACTTGACACCATTCAGATAATAATCTGCCTTTCTATTCTTACTTCCAAAGTGAATAACCTCACACTTATCTACATTAAACTGCATCTGCCATGTATCCGCCCATTCACACAACCTGTCCAAGTCACCCTGCAGCCTTATTGCATCTTCCTCACAATTCACACTACCCCCCCGCTTAGTATCATCTGCAAATTTGCTAATGGTACTTTTAATCCCTTTATCTAAGTCATTAATGTATATCGTAAATAGCTGGGGTCCCAGCACCGATCCTTGCCGTACCCCACTGGTCAATGCCTGCCATTCCGAAAGGGACCCATTTATCCCCACTCTTTGCTTTCTGTCTGTCAACCAATTTTCTATCCATGTCAGTACCCTACCCCCAATACCATGTGCTCTAATTTTGCCCACTAATCTCCTATGTGGGACCTTGTCGAAGGCTTTCTGAAAGTCGAGGTACACCACATCCACTGACTCTCCCCTGTCAATTTTCCTAGTTACATCCTCAAAAAATTCCAGTAGATTTGTCAAGCATGATTTCCCCTTCGTAAATCCATGCTGACTCAGAATGATCCTGTTACTGCTATCCAAATGCTCAGCAATTTCGTCTTTTATAATTGACTCCAGCATCTTCCCCACCACTGATGTCAGACTAACTGGTCTATAATTACCTGTTTTCTCTCTCCCTCCTTTCTTAAAAAGTGGGATAACATTTGCTATCCTCCAATACACAGGAACTGATCCTGAATCTATAGAACATTGAAAAATGATCTCCAATACTTCCACTATTTCTAGAGCCCCTCCTTAAGTACCCTGGGGTGCAGACCATCAGGCCCTAGGGATTTATCAGCCTTCAGTCCCATCAGTCTACCCAAAACCATTTCCTGCCTAATGTGGATTTCCTTCAGTTCCTCCATCACCCTAGGTTCTCTGGCCCCTAGAACATTTGGAAGATTGTGTGTATCTTCCTCAGTGAAGACAGATCCAAAGTAACGGTTTAACTCGTCTGCCATTTCTTTGTTCCCCATAATAAATTCCCCTGCTTCTGTCTTCAAGGGACCCACATTTGCTTTGACTATGTTTTTCCTCTTCACGTACCTAAAAAAACTTTTGCTATCCTCCTTTATATTATTGGCTAGTTTCCCTCGTACCTCATCTTTTCTCCCCATATTGCCTTTTTAGTTAACTTTAGTTGCTCTTTAAAAAAGTCCCAATCCTCTGTCTTCCCACTCTTCTTTGCTATGTTATATTTCCTCTCCTTAATTTTTATGCTGTCCTTGACTTCCCTCGTCAGCCACAGGTGTCTCTTACTCCCCTTAGAGTCTTTCCGCCTCTTTGGGATAAATTGATCCTGCAACCTCTGCATTATTCCCAGGAATACCTGCCATTGCTGTTCTACCGTCTTCCCTGCTAGGGCCTCCTTCCAGTCAATTTTGGCCAGCTCCTGCCTCATGCCTCTGTAATCCCCTTTGCTATACTGTAATACTGACACTTCCGATTTTCCCTTCTGCCTTTCCATTTGCTGAGTAAAACTTATCATGTTGTGATCACTGCCTCCTAATGGCTCTTTTACCTCTAGTCCCCTTATCAGATCAGGATCATTACACAACACTAAATCCAGAATTGCCTTCTCCCTGGTAGGCTCCAGTACAAGCTGTTCTAAGAATCCATCTCGAAGGCACTCTACAAACTCTCTTTCCTGGGGTCCATTTCCAACCTGATTTTCCCAGTCTACCTGCATGTTGAAATCTCCCATAACCACAGTGGCATTACATTTGTGACACGCCAATTTTATCTCCCCTCCCCCTTCCCAGTTATCCCTCTATCTTCCTGTCTCCACCTATATCCTTCCTTTGTCCCGCCCCCCTGACATCAGTCTGAAGAAGGGTTTCGACCCGAAACGTCACCCAGTTCCTTCTCTCCAGAGATGCTGCCTGACCTGCTGAGTTACTCCAGCATTTTGTGAATAAATACCTTTGATTTGTACCAGCTTCTGCAGTTATTTTCTTACACTAACTTCAGATAGCCTTTGCTTTCCCTCTCTATCCCCTCCCCTTCCAAGTTCTCCCACGAGTCTTCCTGTTTCCGACTACATTCTATCTTTGTCCCGTCCCCTCCCCTGACATCAGTCTGAAGAATGGTCTCGACCCGAAACGTCACCGAATTCCTTCTCTCCAGAGATGCTGCCTTGACCCGCTGAGTTACTCCAGCATTTTGTGTCCACCTTCGATTTCAACCAACATCTGCAGTTCTTTCCTGCACATTCTACTGCAGCTGTACAATGCGTTAGCGAGGTCTCGCTTGGCGTGTTATGTTTAGTTTTTGATCAACCTGATTTCGGAAAGGCGCCCTTAAATGGAAAGCGTGTAGAGAATATTTAAGAGGAATAATTTGGCCAAGTTGGATAGACTGGGCACTATTTCTTGGAGCGCAAAACGTTGAGGAGAGATAAAATAGAGGCATATAAAATCACGAGGGGCATCGAAAGGGTGAATGAACGGTCTTTATCCCATTGTTGGGCAATCTAGAACTAGTGGGGTTAGGTTTAAGGTGAGATGGGGAGATTTAAAGGGAATTCTAGGGTCAACGTTTTCACACATATATGGTATATGAAACGGGCTGTCAGGGGAGGTAGTTGAAGCAGGCACAAAAAACGACATCGAAAACAGGTGGCGCGCAGTGCAGAACAGAACTGCTCAGCAGGTCAGGCAGCATCTCTGGAGAGAAGGAATGGGCGGCGTTTCGGGTCGAGACCCTTCGTTCCCCACGGCCATTTCGAAGGACGTAGAAGGTTCAATCATATTGAACGATCGTAAACAACAGTCTTGGAGTTTTGTGCCCTTCAATGCTCCGTGCTGATTTCCTAAGTATGTTAAAGATTTGAGGTTCTTCTTCAGAAGAAGGGGCTCGACCCATGCTCTCCTGAGATGCTGCCTGACCTGCTGAGTTACTCCAGCATTTTGTGAATAAATACCTTCGATTTGTACCAGCATCTGCAGTTATTTTTGTTATACTGAGTTATTAATATTACTTCAGGCTCCGCCCCTTCTCGGGTGAAAGTCGAGGATGAGAACGAATAAACGTTGCCACCTGCTGGCTGTACAGACACATTCGTTATCTTCTTCTCGAGTGGTTTCTCAAAGAGTGGAGGATGACTGCCTTTCTACTCTGGTCCTGAGCTGACCAGAATGGCAGGCAGTAACTAGTGGGGTACCGCAAGGCTCGGTGCTGGGACCGCAGCTATTTACAATATACATTAATGACTTGGATGAAGGGATTAAAAGAACCATTAGCAAATTTGCAGATGATACAAAGCTGGGTGGTAGTGTGAACTGTGAGGAAGATGCTATGAGATTGCAGGGTTACTTGGACAGGTTGTGTGAGTGGGCGGATGCATGGCAGATGCAGTTTAAAGTGGATAAGTGTGAGGTTATCCACTTTGGTGGTAAGAATAGGAAGGCAGAGTATTATCTGAATGGTGTCAAGTTAGGAACAGGGGACGTACAACGAGATCTGGGTATCCTAGTGCATTAGTCACTGAAAGGAAGCATGCAGGTACAGCAGGCAGTGAAGAAAGCCAATGGAATGTTGGCCTTCATAACAAGAGGAGTTGAGTATAGGAGCAAAGAGGTCCTTCTGCAGTTGTACTGGGCCCTAGCGAGACCGCACCTGGAGTATGTGTGCAGTTTTGGTCTCCAAATTTGAGGAAGGGTATTCTTGCTATTGAGGGCGTGTAGCGTAGGTTTACTAGGTTAATTCCCGGAATGGCGGGACTATCATATGTTGAAAGACTGGAGCGACTAAGCTTGTATACACTGGAATTTAGAAGGATGAGAGGAGATCTTATTGAAACGTATAAGATTATTAAGGGGTTAGACACGTTAGAGGCAGGAAACATGTTCCCAATGTTGGGGGAGTCCAGAACAAGGGGCCACAGTTTAAGAATAAGGGGTAGGCCATTTAGAACTGAGATGGGGGAAAACTTTTTCAGTCAGAGTTTAGTGAATCTGTGGAATTCTCTGCCTCTTGGCTCGAAGGGCCGAATGGCTTCCACCTGCACCTATTGTCTATTGTCTATTGACCAGTGAGGCCCGTCTTGGAGTCGCGGTGCAGGATTAATGTAAATGGATGGTTAATGATTAGCCTTGACTCGATGGGCCGAAAGGCCACCTAGACTTGACACTGACATCTCCTGAAAAAGGAGGTGTAAAAATTCTGCCGGCAGGTCACATCTTTCCTAAAGCAACCGGATGGAATCTGAAATAGAGGGCAGTGGAAGCCAAATCACTGGATGGATTTAAGAGAGAGTTAGATAGAGCTCCAGGGACTAGTGGCATCAGGGGATATGGGGAGAAGGCAGGCACGGGTTATTGATTGTGGACGATCAGCCATGATCACAATGAATGGCGGTGCTGGCTCGAAGGGCCGAATGGCCTCCTCCTGCACCTATTGTCTATTGCAGGGGTGGCCAAACTTGCTTAATGTAAGAGCCACATACGATAAAGTTCAGATGTTTGAGAGCCGCAAGACATGAACAAAATTTACACATACGTTTTTATTGTTACATACACATTTTGTTACAAAAAAATTATATAAATATTAAGAAATGCATGTATGCAATAATATTTATTCATGTATGCAGTTTTTTAAACTGTTAATTTGTATTAGTTTCAGTAACCACAAAGTACACATATATACCAAATGTTTTCAAAATCTTGACTGATGATTGTTTTAACTATATTGAGCGTATATACGGTAATGAACTACGGGAAATACGGTAATGAACTACGGGAACCTCTAAGAAAAATGTGCGAATTTGCATTTCAGTAACATAAAATGAGACTGCCAAAACTAAAACTAAAAAGGAAAACATTATATTTTTAATGATATTTATTTGTCTTAGTAAATATCAGGTCAAAACATGGAGGAAAATATGTTAAAAAAAGGCAAACCAATAAAATTAGATATTTTAATCAGATACCACCTTACAAAATTAGTCTTATCATAATATTTTTATGACATACAGACAATGCTACAATCTTTAATATCAGGCTATTAAAGCCGCTATTTACTGCTAGTAGTGGTCTTGTGGGTAACCCCCTTACCCATGACCTCAGTCTTCTGACATTCCTCTGTAACCCTTGCTGACCTGAAATTTCTTTAATCCCTCTGCCTCCCACCATTCCCTCCCCCAGCACTAAAGAACAATGCCTCACTCAGATTTAGCATTAAAATCAGGATTTAAATTTTTAAAATATTTTTACTAACCATGAACATTAAACTTACGTTTTATTCCAATGGGGTCCCAATTCATACCCAGTAAATAATTATAAAGCTTGACATTTTTTCTTATTTACCTTTTCTTATTTCTTATTTGTAGACTATTGTCTACAAATAACATTCATTCCCCAGACGGCAGCGTGCGCAGTGGACACTCCCATTTTGAACCAGGAAGTGCCGGAGTAAAGATGGCTGCGAAAGACCAGGTCGAGAGTTTGACCGAGGAGGCAGTTTGTCCCATCTGCCTGGATTTCTTCACCGATCCGGTGGCACTGGAGTGCGGCCACTACTTCTGCCGCTCCTGCATCACGCAGAGTTGGGACCGGGAGGCGAGAAACTCCTGCCCGGAATGTCGAGAGCAGTTTGTAGACCGCACCCTCAGGGTGAGTCGGGCCTTGGCGAGACTGGCTGAGAAAGCTCGAACACTGAGCCTGAATCCGCCGCGCAAAGAAAGTAAACTTCGCTGCGAGGAACACGAGGAAGAACTGAAGCTGTTTTGCGAAACTGATCAGAAACTGATCTGCTTGATCTGCAGAGACGCGCAGGAACACAAGTCTCACAACTTCATGCCGCTTCGGGAAGCTGTTGAAATGCGCAAGGTAAAATAAAACTCACTATGGCCACTCGTTCACCTGCTTGATTCGTCATTGTCTAACCCCCTTTGCTCTCTGATCCCAGGATCAGGTTAAATCTTCCGTACAATCTCTCACCAAAAAGAAGTCAGAGTTGGAGGAAATGGAGCGGCTGCAGAAGGGGAAGATTTCCGGAGTTCGGGTAAGGCCACTCTGTGCGGAGTTTCTGGTATTGTGTAGTTTTTCCCCCATTTAATGCATAAGGGATAGACTGGATAAATTTGCTGCTGTAATAGATAATAGACAATAGGTGCAGGAGGCCCTTCGAGCCAGCACCGCCCTCCAATGTGATCATGGCTGATCATTCACAATCAGTACCCCGTTCCATACCCCATAACTCTGCTATCATTTAGAGCTCTATCTAGCTCTCTCTTGAATACATTCAGAGAATTGGCCTCCACTGCCTTCTGAGGCATAGAATTCCACAGATTCACAACTCTGACAGAAAATGATTTTCCTCATCTCCGTTCTAAGTGGCCTACCCCTTATTCTTAAACTGTAGCCCCTGATTCTAGACTCCCCCAACATTGGGACCATGTTTCCTGCCTCTAATGTGTCCAACCCCTTAATAATCTTATATGTTTCGATAAGATCCCCTCTCATCCAGTGTATACAAGCCTAGTCGCTCCAGTCTTTCAACATACGACAGTCCCGCCATTCCGGGAATTAACCCAGTAAACCTACGCTGGACGCCCTCAATAGCAAGAATATCCTTCCTCAAATTTGGAGACCAAAACTGCACACCATACTCCAGGTGCGGTCTCACTAGGGCCCTGTACAACTGCGGAAGATCCACTTTGCTCCTATACTCAACTCCTCTTGTTATGAAGGCCAACATTCCATTGGCTTTCTTCACTGCCTGCTGTACCTGCATGCTTCCTCTCAGTGACTGATGCACTAGGACACCCAGATCTCCTTGTACGTCCCCTTTTCCTAACTTGACACCATTCAGACAATAATCTGCCTTCCTATTCTTACCACCAAAGTGGATAGCCTCACACTTATCCACATTAAACTGCATCTGCCATGCACCCGCCCACTCACACAACCTGTCCAAGTCATCCTGCAACCTCATAGCATCTTCCTCACAGTTCACACTACCACGCAGCTTTGTCTCATCTGCAAATTTGCTAATGGTACTTTTAATCCCTTCATCCAAGTCATGAATGTATATTGTAAATAGCTGCGGTCCCAGCACCGAGCCTTGCGGTACCACACTAGTCACTGCCTGCCATTCTGAAAAGGACCCATTTATCCCCACTCTTTGCTTTCTGCCTGTCAACCAATTTTCTATCCATCTCAGTACCCTACCCCCAATACCATGTGCTCTAATTTTGCCCACTAATCTCCTATGTGGGACCTTGTCCACTCTGTGCGGAGTTTCTGGTGTTGTGTAGTTTGTCCCCCATTTTATGCATAAGGGTAGCGCATGAATGAATGGGCGCAATAAACTGGAGCAACTCGGTGGGTCAGGCAGCATCTCTGGAGTGAAGGAATGGGTGACGTTTCTGGTCGAGATCCTCATTTCGAATTAGAGTCTCGGGAAAAGTGATGTGCGGGCGAATATTTGATATAATGGATTACTGTGGTAGCTCTGCGAACCGCCTTAGACTTTGAATAATCACCGATTATGTAAGGAAGTATTTATTCACAAAATGCTGGAGTAACTCAGCAGGTCAGGCAGCATCTCAGGAGAGAAGGAATGGGTGACGTTTCGGGTCGAGACCCTTCTTCAGACTGATGTCAGGGCGGCGGGACAAAGGAAGGATATAGGTGGAGACAGGAAGATAGAGGGAGATTTGGGAAGGGGGAGGGGAAGAGAGGGACAGAGGAACTATCTAAAGTTGGGGAAGTCAATGTTTATACCACTGGGCTGCAGGCTGTCCAGGCGAAATATGAGGTGCTGTTCCTCAAATTTCCGGTGGGCCTCACTATGGCACTGGAGGAGGCCCATGACAGAAAGGTCAGACTGGGAGGGGGAGTTGAAGTGCTCAGCCACCGGGAGATCAGATTGGTTAACTCGGACCGAGCGCAGGTGTTGAGCGAAGCGATCGCCGAGCCCGAGTTTGATAGAGGTTTTAAAAATTTTAAGAGGGACGGACAGAGTTGACGTGGGTAGGCTTTTCCCTTTGAGAGTGGGGAAGATTCCAACAAGGGGACATAACTTCAGAATTAAGGGACAAAGGTTTAGGGGTAACATGAGGGGTAACTTCTTTACTCAGAGGGTGGTGGCTGTGTGGAATGAGCTTCCGGTGGAAGTGGTGGAGGCAGGCTCGATTTTATTATTTAAGAGTAAATTGGATAGGTATATGGATGGGAGGGGATTGGAGGGTTATGGTCTGAGAGCAGGTAGATGAGACTAGGTCAGAGAAAGTGGTCGGCGTGGACTGGTAGGGCCGAACGGGCCTGTTTCCGTGCTGTAATTGTTATATGGTTATATTGTTTCGCCGATGTAAAGAGGTTGCCATCTGGAGCAGAGGAAAAAATAGCTGAAATTTTGTGAAATTTCGCCTGGGCAGCCTGCAGCCCAGTGGTATGAACATTGACTTCTCCAACTTTAGATAATTCCCCTGTCCCTCTCTTCCCCTCCCCCTTCCCAGATCTCCCTTTGTCTTCCTGTCTCCACCTATATCCTTCCGTTGTCCCATTTGTTTCAGGAAAATGGGAGAGAATTTGATTGATTAGATAATTCTGAGAACCGGGCGCTGATGGCCTATATAGTCACTTATTCTGTAAGCAAAAACAAAACAGAAATATATTATGTTAATCTTCAGCATTCATTTGACAGGAAGAGTCGCACAGCCTTCAGTCCCATGTCACATCCCAGTTTGCTGAACTGCACCAGATTATCACTGAGAAAGAAAAGTACTTCCTCAAAGATATCCGTGAAGATGAGGAGCGGATTCTAAATCTAATGGAGAAAAATCTTCGGGAGATTCAAGAGAATTTAAATTCTATTCAGGAGGAAGTCCTGCGTTTACAGGAACGGATGGAACAAAAAGACAGCGTGAAATTTCTAGAGGTAAGGAAGTCTATTTAAATTTGCTTCTATAAATGTGCACCGTCACAAAATGGCATCTGATATATTTGAAACAAATTCAACTATGTTGTCTATTGTCTGCATCTGCAGTTCCTTCCTACACATCACTAACATCATATTCAGTAGACAAGAGACAACAAGTGCAGAAGTAGACCATGCAGCCCTTCGAGCCAGCAACTCCATTCAATGTGATCATGGCTGATCATTCTCAATCAGTACCCCGTTCCTGCCTTCTCCCCATACCCCCTGACTCCGCTATCCTTAAGAGCTCTATCTAGCTCTCTCTTGAAAGCATCCAGAGAATTGGCCTCCACTGCCTTCTGAGACAGAGAATTCCATAGATTCACAACTCTCTGACTGAAAATGTTTTTCCTGATCTCCGTTCTAAATGGCCTACCCCTTATTCGGCTGAAACGCACACCCTGTCCAGACTATCCTGTCAGCATCGTGTAGTTTTTAGAATAATTTTTATACTTCCTCCATCGGTTCTATGTCTGCAATATCATTATTCTTCTCTGTGTGTCATTGGGGGTGAGAGTGGAGAAATGGGAATTTTTGACACCTCGTAATAATCTGGGTGAAATTCGTGCTCTCAGCAGTTCTGTCTCGGTCAATTCAGTCTTGTGTTTTATTTATTTCAGGAGGAAGCTGTTCGCAAGCGAAGGTAGGGCATGTTCTTCACTGAAACTCTGCATGGAACATATTTCCTCATAAACATCAACGCACAATTTGTAATCAGCTATTTAATATTTGCAGGATTAATGATGAGTTCCATACATTGTCAGTGACAGATGGTGCCATAACGGCGGAAAAATTCAACCACCTCTTTTTGTTGAAGGCAGCGCTGATAGAAACGTTTGACTCCATTAAACAAGGTAAAACATATGGACTTATTTCACTTGGTTTGTGGGACACATTGATGTTTTTATGTGATGCAAAGATCGGCCAGGATAAGCACTGAATGGTAATTGGAGATTCATTCCTGCACCAACCCACTGACTGAGAATCCTCACGCACACATGGTCAGCTGGAGATGTTAGATCCTGGAACACATGCAACACAGGAGCACGATAGACAATAGACAAGAGGTGCAGGAGGAGGCCATTCGGCCCTTTGAGCGAGCACCGCCATTCAATGTGATCATGGCTGATCATTCTCAATAAATACTTCATTCCTGCCTTCTCCCCTGACTCCGCTATCCTTAAGAGCTCTAACTAGCTCTCTCTTGAATGTATTCAGAGAATTGGCCTCCACTGCCTTCTGAGGCAGAGAATTCCACAGATTCACAACTCTCTGACTGAAAAGGTTTTTCCTCATCTCAGTTCTAAATGGGCTATCCCTTATTCTTAAACTGTGGCCCCTTGTTCTGGACTCCCCCAACATTGGGAACATGTTTCCTGCCTCTAACGTGTCCAACCCCTTAATAATCTTATACGTTTCGATAAGAACCCCTCTCATCCTTCTAAATTCCAGTGTATACAAGCCTAGTCGCTCCAGTCTTTCAACATATGACAGTCCCGCCATTCCGGGAATTAACCTAGTAAACCTACGCTGCACGCCATCAATAGCAAGAATATCCTTCCTCAAATTTGGAGACCTAAACTGCACACAGTACTCCAGGGGCGGTCTCACTAGGGCCCTGTACAACTGCAGAAGGACCTCTTTGCTCCTATACTTAACTCCCCTTGTTATGAAGGCCAACATTCCATTGGTGTTCTTCACTGCCTCCTGTACCTGCATGCTTCCTTTCAGTGACTGATGCACTAGGACACCCGTTGTACGTCCCCTTTTTCTAACTTGACACCATTCAGATAATACTCTGCCGTCCTATTCTTACCACCAAAGTGGATAACCTCACACTTATCCACATTAAACTGCATCTGCCATGCATCCGCCCACTCACACAACCTGTCCAAGTTACCCTGCAACCTCATAGCATCTTCCTCACAGTTCACACTACCACCGAACTTTGTATCATCTGCAAATTTGCTAATGGTACTTTTAATCCCTTCATCCAAGTCATGAATGTATATTGTAAATAGCTGCGGTCCCAGCACCGAGCCTTGCGGTACCACACTAGTTACTGCCTGCCATTCTGAAAGGGTCCCATTTATCCCCATTCTTTGCTTTCTTCCTGTCAACCAATTGTCTATCCATGTCAGTACCCTACCTCCAATACCTTGTGCTCTAATTTTGCCCACTAATCTCCTATGTGGAACCTTGTCGAAGGCTTTCTGAAAGTCAAGGTACACCACATCCACCGGCTCTCCCCTGTCTATTTTCCTAGTTAAATCCTCAAAGAATTCCAGCAGATTAGTCAAACATGATTTCCCCTTCGTAAATCCATGGTGACTCGGAAAGATCCTGTTACTGCCATCCAAATGCTCTGCAATTTTGTCTTTTATAATTTACTCCAGCACCTTCCCCACCACTGATGTAAGACGAACTGGTCTATAATTCCCGTTTTCTCTCTCCCTCCTTTCTTAATAAGTGGGACAACATTAGCTACCCTTCTATCCACAGGAACTGATACTGAATCTACACAACATTGGTAAATGTTCACCAATGCGTCTACAATTTCTAGCGCCACCTCCTTAAGTACTCTGGGATGCAGACCATCAGGCCCTGGGGATTTATCAGCCTTCAGTCCCATCAGTCTACCCAACACCATTTCCTGCCTAATGTAGATTTCCTTCAGTTCCTCCGTCACCCTAGGATCTCTGGCCACTAGAACATCTGGGAGATTGCTTGTATCTTCCTTAGTGAAGACAGATCCAAAGTACCGGTTCAACTCGTCTGCCATTTCCTTGTTCCCCATAATAAATTTCCCCGCTTCTGTCTTCAAGGGACCCACATTTGCTTTGACTATTTTCTTCCTCTTTACATACCTAAAAAAGCTTTTACTATCCTCCTTTATATTATTGGCTAGTTTACCCTCGTACCTCATCTTTTCTCCCCGTATTGCCTTCTTAGTCATCTTCTGTTGCTCTTTAAAAGAGTCCCAATCCTCTGGCTTCCCACTCTTCTTTGCATGGTTGTACTTCTTCTCTTTTATTTTTATGCTGTCCTTGACTTCCCTTGTCAGCCACGGGTGCCTCTTACTCCCCTTAGAATCTTACCTCCTCTTTGGGATAAATTGATCCTGCAACTTCTGAATTATTCCCAGGAATACCTGCCATTGCTGTTCCACCATCTTACCTGCTAGGGCCTCCTTCCAGTCAATTCTGGCCAGCTCCTGCCTCATGCCTCTGTAATCCCCTTTGCTATACTGTAATACTCACACTTCCGATTTTCCCTTCTCCCTCTCAATTTGTAGAGTAAAACCTATCATATTGTGATCACTGCCTCCTAATGGCTCTTTTACCTCGAGTCCCCTTATCAGATCAGGTTCATTACACAACACTAAATCCAGAATTGCCTTCTCCCGAGTAGGCTCCAGTACAAGCTGTTCTAAGAATCCATCTTGGAGACACTCCACAAACTCTCTTTCCTGGGGTCCATTACCAACCTGATTTTCCCAGTCTACCTGAATGTTGAAATCTCCCATAACCACTGTAGCATTACATTTGCGACATGCCAATTTTAGCTACTGATTCAACTTGCACCCGATGTCAAGGCTACTGTTCGGGGGCCTATAGATAACTCCCATTAGGGTCTTTTTATCCTTACAATTCCTCATTTCTATCCATACTGATTCTACATCTCCTGATTCTATGTCACCCCTTGCAAGGGAGTGAATATTATTCCTCACCAACAGAGCGACCCCACCCCCTCTGCCCACCTGTCTGTCTTTTCTATATGTTGCGTACACCTGAATATTCAGTTCCTAGCCCTGGCCCTCTTGTAGCCATGTCTCAGTGATTCCCACATAGAAACATAGAAACATAGAAAATAGGTGCAGGAGTAGGCCTTTCGGCCCTTCGAGCCTGCACCGCCATTCAATATGATCATGGCTGATCATCCAGCTCAGTAGCCTGTACCTGCCTTCTCTCCATACCCCCTGATCCCTTTAGCAAAAAGGGCCACATCTAACTCCCTCTTAAATATAGCCAATGAACTGGCCTCAACTACCTTCTGTGGCAGAGAATTCCACAGACTCACCACTCTCTATGTGAAGAAATG
This sequence comes from Rhinoraja longicauda, assembly GCF_053455715.1. Classification (NCBI taxonomy): domain Eukaryota; kingdom Metazoa; phylum Chordata; class Chondrichthyes; order Rajiformes; family Arhynchobatidae; genus Rhinoraja; species Rhinoraja longicauda. Next base: position 8,433,805 of record NC_135971.1, on the reverse strand, counting down.
TTTTCTCATCTCGGTCCTAAAAGACTTCCCCCTTATCCTTAAGCTGTGACCCCTGGTTCTGGACTCCCCCAACATCGGGAACAATCTTCCCGCATCTAGCCTCTCCAACCCCTTAAGAATTTTATATGTTTCTATAAGATCCCCCCTCAGACTTCTAAATTCCAGCGAGTACAAGCCCAGTCTATCCAGTCTTTCCTCATATGAAAGTCCTGCCATCCCAGGGATCAATCTGGTGAACCTTCTCTGTACTCCCTCTAAGGCAAGAACGTCTTTCCTCAGGTTAGGAGACCAAAACTGCACACAATACTCCAGGTGCGGTCTCACCAAGACCCTGTACAACTGCAGCAGAACCTCCCTGCTCCTAAACTCAAATCCTCTTGCTATGAATGCCAACATACCATTCGCTTTCTTCACTGCCTGCTGCACCTGCATGCTTGCTTTCAATGATTGGTGCACCATGACACCCAGGTCACGTTGCATCTCCCCTTCTCCCAATCGGTCACCATTCAGGTAATACTCTGCTTTCCTGTTCTTGCCGCCAAAGTGGATAACCTCACATTTATCCACATTATATTGCATCTGCCATGCATTTGCCCACTCGCCTAATCTATCCAAGTCACTCTGCAGCCTCCTAGCATCCTCCTCGCAGCTAACACTGCCACCCAGCTTCGTGTCATCCGCAAACTTAAAGATGTTGCATTCAATTCCCTCGTCCAAATCATTAATATACACTGTAAATAACTGGGGTCCCAGCACTGAGCCTTGCGGTACCCCACTAGTCACTGCCTGCCATTCCGAAAAGGACCCGTTTATTCCTACTCTTTGCTTCCTGTCCGCCAACCAATTTTCTATCCACCTCAACACTGAACCCTCAATACCGTGTGCTTTAAGTTTGTACACCAATCTCCTATGTGGGACCTTGTCGAAGGCCTTCTGAAAGTCCAGATATAACACATCGACTGGTTCTCCCTTATCCACTCTACTAGTTACATCCTCGAAAAATTCTATAAGATTTGTCAGACATGATTTGCCTTTGGTAAATCCGTGCTGACTTTGTCCGATGATTTCACCACTTTCCAAATGTAATGCTATCACATCTTTAAAAACTGACTCTAGCATTTTCCCCACTACCAATGTTAGGCTAACTGATCTATAATTCCCCGTTTTCTCTCTCCCTCCCTTTTTAAAAAGTGGGGTTACATTAGCTACCCTCCAGTGCTCAGGAACTACTCCAGAATCTAAAGAGTTTTGAAAAATTATCACTAATGCATCCACTATTTCTGAGGCTACTTCCTTAAGCACTCTGGGATGCAGCCTATCTGGCCCTGGGGATTTATCTGCCTTTAATCCATTTAGTTTACCTAACACCACTTCCCGACTAACCTGGATTTCCCTCAGTTCCTCCATCTCTTTAGACACCCGGTCCCCCGCTATTTCCGGCAGACGGTTTATGTCTTCCTTAGTGAAGACAGAACCAAAGTATTTGTTCAATTGGTCTGCCATCTCCTTGTTCCCTATGATCAATTCACCTGTTTCCGACTGCAAGGGACCTACATTTGCCTTAACTAATCTTTTTCTCTTGACATATCTATAAAAGCTTTTGCAGTCTGTTTTTATGTTCCTTGCCAGTTTTCCCTCATAATCTATTTTCCCTTTCCTAATTAAGCCCTTTGTCCTCCTCTGCTGGACTCTGAATTTCTCCCAGTCCTCTGGTATGCTTCTTTTTCTGGCTAATCTGTATGCTTCATCTTTTGTTTTAATACTATCCTTGATTTCCCTTGTTAGCCACGGATGCACTACCTTTCCTGGTTTGTTCTTTTGCCAAACTGGGATGAACACTTGTTGTAGTTCATCCATGCGTACCTTTAAATGCCTTCCATTGCATGTCCACCGTCAACCCTTTCAGCATCAATCGCCAGTCTATCTTGGACAATTCACGCCTCATACCCTCAAAGTTACCTTTCTTTAAGTTCAGAACACTTGTTTCTGTATCGACTTTGTCACTCTCCATCCTAATGAAGAACTCTACCATATTATGATCACTCTTGCCCAAGGGGCCTCGCACAACAAGACTGCTAACTAACCCTTCCTCATTACTCAATACCCAGTCTAGAATGGCCTGTTCTCTCGTTCCTCGACATGTTGGTTTAGAAAACCATCTCTCAAACATTCCAAGAAATCCTCTTCCTCAGCACCCCTGCCAGTTTGCTTCACCCAATCTATATGTAGATTGAAGTCACCCATTATAACTGCTGCGCCTTTAGTGCATGCATTTCTAATTTCCTGCTTGATGCCATCCCCAACCTCCCTACTGCTGTTAGGTGGCCTGTCCACAACTCCCACTAGCGTTTTCTGCCCCTTAGTGTTTCGTAGCTCTACCCATATCGATTCCACTTCCTCCAAGCTAATGTCCTTCCTTTCCACTGCTTTAATCTCCTCTCTAACCAGTAACACTACCCCACCTCCTTTTCCTTTCTGTCTATCCCGCCTGAATATAGAATATCCCTGGATGTTGAGCTCCCAGCCTTGGTCACCCTGGAGACATGTCTACGTAATCCCAACTATATCATAATCATTAATAATTATCTCCACATTTAATTCATCCACCTTATTACGTATATTCCTTGCATTGAGACACAAAGCCTTCAGGCTTGTTTTTACAACACTCTTACCCCTTGTACGATTATGGTGAAAAGTGGCCCTTTTTGATTTTTGCCCTGGATTTGTCTGCCTGCCACTTTTACATTTCACCTTGCTACCTATTGCTTCCACCCTCATTTTACACCCCTCTGTCTCTCTGCTCCAGCTCCCATCCCCCTGCCACATTAGTTTAAATCCTCCCCGACAGCACTAGCAAACACTCCCCCTAGGACATTGGTTCCATTCCAGCTCAGGTGCAGACCATCCTGTTTGTACTGGTCCCACCTCTCCCAGAACTGGTTCCAATGTCCTAAAAATTTGAATCCCTCCCCCTTGCACCATTTTTCAAGCCACGTATTCATCTGAAATATCCTCCTATTCCTACTCTGGCTAGCACGTGGCACTGGTAGTAATCCAGAGATTATTACCTTTGAGGTCCTACTTGTTAGTTTATCTCCTAGCTCTCTAAATTCACCTTGTAGGACCTCATCCCGTTTTTTACCTAAATCGTTGGTGCCAACGTGCACCACGACAACTGGCTGCTCACCCTCCCCCCTCAGAATGTCCTGCATCCGCTCAGAGATATCCCTGACCCTTGCACCAGGGAGGCAACATACCATCCTGGAGTCTCGTTTGCGGCCGCAGAAACGCCTATCTATTCCCCTTACAATTGAATCCCCTATCACTATAGCCCTTCCACTCTTTTTCCTCCCCTCTTTTGCCGCAGAGCCACCCACGGTGCCATGAACTTGGCTGCTGCTGCCTTCCCCTGATGAGGCATCTCCCCCAATAGTATCCAAAATGGCATATCTGTTTAGGAGGGAGATGACCGCAGGGGACTCCTGCACTACCTGCCTACTGCTACGCTGGCTAGTGGCCACCCGTTTCCTTTCTGTCCGCTTATCTTTTACTTGTGGTGTGGCCAACTCACTGTACGTGCTATTCACGACCTTCTCAGCCTCGTGGATGCTCCAGTATGAATCCAACCGCAGCTCCAACCGTTCAATGCGGTTTGCCAGGAGCTGCAGCTGGACACACTTCCTGCACACGTAGTCATCAGGGACACCGACAATATCCCTGATCTCCCACATGTTGCAGGATGAGCATTCCACGGGGCCGATCTCATCTGACATGTCTTACCCCCAAATTAAATCAAATCCCTCTTAATCCTTTAAACTGTACCTTTACTAAAAAGCACTGAACCCTTAACTCACTGAACCCTTAACTCACTGAACCCTTAACTCACTGAACCCTTAACTCACTGAACCCTGAACTCACTGAACCCTGAACTCACTGAACCCTGAACTCACCGGACCCTTAACGAAAAGTACGAACAAAAAGCAGAATTACAACCCCGGGGTTACGCCCAATCAGCTGCTTCCTTTAGTCCGCTTCCACCAATCAGCGGCTTCCTCCAGAACACTTCTTTTAAAGTGTGTGGGAACGTTTTTATCTCCAACCGCCTCCAACCGCTTCTGGGCCTCTGATACTTGCCAATGTCTAAATAAGCAACATCATACTTGCCAATGTCTAAATAAGCCTCGGGCTCATCCACTTCATTTTTTGTACTTCGCGCATTTAAATACAACACTTTAATTTCTGTTTTCACCTCCCCTCTCACACCGGTCACAATTGGCCCTGACCTTACTCTCTTACCCCTTCTCGAACTTCCCTTCCCATTCATTCGAGATTCCTTTGCAATTTCTCCTCTTTTCGCTTCCCCGTTAACTCCATCTTCATATTCCCAGTTTGTCAACCCCTCCCCCCCCACTACTTAGTTTAATGCCACACTTAGACAATAGACAATAGACAATAGGTGCAGGAGTAGGCCATTCAGCCCTTCGAGCCAGCACCGCCATTCAATGCGATCATGGCTGATCACTCTCAATCAGTACCCCGTTCCTGCCTTCTCCCCATGCCCCCTCACTCTGCTATCCTCAAGAGCTCTATCCAGCTCTCTCTTGAAAGCATCCAACGAATTGGCCTCCACTGCCTTCTGAGGCAGAGAATTCCACACCTTCACCACTCTCTGACTGAAAAAGTTCTTCCTCATCTCCGTTCTAAATAGCCTACCCCTTATTCTTAAACTGTGGCTCCTTGTTCTGGACTCCCCCAACATTGGGAACATGTTTCCTGCCTCTAATGTGTCCAATCCCCTAATTATCTTATACGTTTCAATAAGATCCCCCCTCATCCTTCTAAATTCCAGTGTATACAAGCCCAATCGCTCCAGCCTTTCAACATACGACAGTCCCGCCATTCCGGGAATTAACCTAGTGAACCTACGCTGCACGCCCTCCATAGCAAGAATATCCTTCCTCAAATTTGGAGACCAAAACTGCACACAGTACTCCAGGTGCGGTCTCACCAGGGCCCGGTACAACTGTAGAAGGACCTCTTTGCTCCTATACTCAACTCCTCTTGTTATGAAGGCTAACATTCCATTGGCTTTCTTCACTGCCTGCTGTACCTGCATGCTTCCTTTCATTGACTGATGCACTAGGACACCCAGATCTCGTTGAACTCCCCCTCCTCCTAACTTGACACCATTCAGATAATAATCTGCCTTTCTCTTCTTACTTCCAAAGTGAATAACCTCACACTTATCTACATTAAACTGCATCTGCCATGTATCCGCCCACTCACACAACCTGTCTAAGTCACCCTGCAGCCTTATTGCATCTTCCTCACAATTCACACTACCCCCCAGCTTAGTATCATCTGCAAATTTGCTAATGGTACTTTTAATCCCTTCGTCTAAGTCATTAATGTATATCGTAAATAGCTGGGGTCTCAGCACCGATCACTGCCCCACTGGTCACTGCCTGCCATTCCGAAAGGGACCCATTTATCCCCACTCTTTGCTTTTTGTCTGTCAACCAATTTTCTATCCATGTCAGTACCCTACCCCCAATACCATGTGCCCTAATTTTGCCCACTAATCTCCTATGTGGGACCTTGTCGAAGGCTTTCTGAAAGTCGAGGTACACCACATCCACTGACTCTCCCCTGTCAATTTTCCTAGTTACATCCTCAAAAAATTCCAGTAGATTTGTCAAGCATGATTTCCCCTTCGTAAATCCATGCTGACTCAGAATGATCATGTTACTGCTATCCAAATGCTCAGCAATTTCGTCTTTTATAATTGACTCCAGCATCTTCCCCACCACTGATGTCAGACTAACTGGTCTATAATTACCCGTTTTCTCTCTCCCTCCTTTCTTAAAAAGTGGGATAACATTTGCTATCCTCCAATCCACAGGAACTGATCCTGAATCTATAGAACATTGAAAAATGATCTCCAATGCTTCCACTATTTCTAGAGCCACCTCCTTAAGTACCCTGGGATGCAGACCATCAGGCCCTGGGGATTTATCAGCCTTCAGTCCCATCAGTCTACCCAAAACCATTTCCTGCCTAATGTGGATTTCCTTCAGTTCCTCCATCACCCTCGGTTCTCCGGCCCCTAGAACATTTGGGAGATTGTGTGTATCTTCCTCAGTGAAGACAGATCCAAAGTAACGGTTTAACTCGTCTGCCATTTCTTTGTTCCCCATAATAAATTCCCCTGCTTCTGTCTTCAAGGGACCCACATTTGCCTTGACTATTTTTTTCCTCTTCACGTACCTAAAAAAACTTTTGCTATCCTCCTTTATATTATTGGCTAGTTTACCCTCGTACCTCATCTTTTCTCCCCGTATTGCCTTGTAGCACTAGCAAACCTACCTGCCAGAATGTTGGTCCCCTGTTGTTAAGGGGTAACCCGTCCCTTTTGTACAGGTCACCCCTACCCCAGAAGAGATCCCAGTGGTCTAGAAATCTAAATCCCTGCTCCCTGCACCAGCCCCTCAGCCATACATTCATATCCCCCATCTCTCTGTTCCTGCCCTCACCAGCACGAGGTACAGGTAGCAGTCCAGAGACAACCACCTTTGACGTCCTACTTCTCAGTCTTCTTCCTAACTCTCTAAACTCACGTTGCAGTATCTCCTTCCTCTTCCTCCTGACGTCGTTCGTGCCCACGTGCACAACTATGTCCGGTTGATCACCTTCCCTCGCTAGGATGTTCTGAAGCCGCTCCGTGATGTCTTGAACCCTGGCACCAGGGAGGCAACAGACCATCCTCGAGTCCCGCCATCCGCCAAAGAATCTACTGCCTGTACCTCGGTAGTCAGGAAATTGGAAGTAACGGAATTAAATTATAATGAACAACGAATGAGCAGTATTGTCATGGGGATACGAGGGCGTCCTGTGGAGATCTGTGCCATGGGCCCTGCCTAACCTGTGACTATCGTTGACTCTGGTTGACTCAGGTCTGCCCCTTGTTGGACCCTTGAGCCGCACAGACTTTCTCAAACCCCATACTGATGCATTGTAAGAACGAGACCGGATAGATCTCGGCCCAAGATCTAGTCTCGGAAAAGCACGCACAGTTTCATCGGCCTGACATAGATACCCTTAAGCACATTCACAAGGAAAAACTCCTGTTCGTGGGCACAACCTCCTCAATATACGTTCCCACTGTAAACTGGAATTGATGATCATTAGACACCGTGAATATATTTAACTGAGTAACCCACAGACTCTGTAGTAACATACGCTAAGAGTCAGGAAATTATGTTTCAGCTTTGCAGGACTTAGGCATAATTTGGAGTATTTTGTGCAGTTCTGGTCGTCCCTTTGCAGGAAGAATGTGGATGCCTTGGGAAATGTACAGAAGAGGTTTAGCAGAATGCTGCCTGGATTAGAGGGCATTAGCTATTGGGAGAGGTCGGATACATTTGCTTGTTTTATGTGGACTGTCAAAGGTTGAAGGGAAACTGATAGAATTATTTTAAATTATGAGAAGGTGTAAATCGTAGAGGGCATATGTTCAAGGAAACAGAATGAAAATTTAACCGGGGATTGTAAGGCTTTTTAAAAGTACACCTAACTTCTAAGAATATGCTTCCAGGGGGCACTGCAGTAACAGCGATCACACCGATGTTTGAGAGGTATTTACACAGCCAATACAGGGTACGTGGGATAGGCACGGGCAAGGAAAAGAGGAAAACGGGCCATGTGTAACCAAATGGGATTAGTTTATGTTCACAGGGATCATGGATGGCGCTGATATGCTGGGCCAAAGGGCGTGTACCTGTTCTGTATGTTTCTATTGGGGGAAGAATATACATGCTATTTAGGGCGTGCAGCGTAGGTTTACTAGGTTAATTCCCGGAATGGCAGGACTGTCGTATGTTGAAAGACTGGAGTGTCTAGGCTTGTTTCCACTGGAATTTAGAAGGATGAGAGGGGATCTTATCGAAACATATAAGATTATTAAAGGGTTGGACACGTTAGAGGCAGGAAACATGTTCCCAATTTTGGGGGAGTCCAGAACAAGGGGCCACAGTTTAAGAATAAGGGGTAGGCCATTTAGAATGGAGATGAGGAAAAACATTTTCATTTGGAGAGTTGTAAATCTGTGGAGTTTTCTGCCTCAGAAGTCAGTGGAGGCCAATTCTCTGAGTGCATTCAAGAGAGAGCTAGATAGAGCTCTTGAGGATAGCGGAGTCAGGGGGTATGGGGAGAAGGCAGGAACGGGGTACTGATTGAGAATGATCAGCCATGATCATATTGAATGGTGGTGGTGGCTCGAAGGGCCGAATGGCCTACTCGTGTGTCTATTGTCTATGTTCTATATTAAAGAGAAAGTGAGGAGATCTCAGTGAAACACAAAGTTCTACTCGACTTAACAGGCAGCATGATGGGAGGATCTTTCCCTTTCCTGAGGTGTCCAGAACAGAGGTTATCGTCTCAGAATAGGCAGTAGGTTATATAGGACAGAGATAAGAAGATAGTTCTGCACTCAGAGGATGGTAGACCTTTGGGATTCTCTGTATCGGATGGCAGTGAAGGCTCAGTGATTCACTTCATTCAGTCCCAGTCTACTGCAGGGAAATGGACCCTTCGACCCACTATCTCTATTCCGATCATTTTGCACATCTACATCAATCCCATTGGTTCACAACACGTCAACGCCCTTATATACCTCGCGTGTACAAGTGTCTGTCTAAATGACTCTTGAAGTTAGTGATTCCACCTCCTCCAATGGGAGCATGTTCCAGGTATCAACTACTCTCTGTGCAAGAGATTTATCCCTCACATCTATATACTAAAACTCTCGCATGTTTGTTTGTTTGTTCCTGAACTACAGCCAAAACGGTTCACGATAGCACAACAATTTTAGGCCCAGCTTACTCACCGTCGTCCCTTTGGTGCTAATGGAAGGAGTTTCATTGAAATCAGTGTTATCTTTTTTAAGTTATTCACATTTTAAAGTTTAAATCTATCTCCTAGGGAGGGAGGGAGGGTGGAGGAGGGAGGATAAGGGGGGTTCAAGGGGATGGAGTAGGATTGAGGGGAAGCTGGAAGGGGAGGTTGTGTGGAAGGAGTGGGGTGGGGGGGTGGAGGATTAGAGGAGGGGAGCGGGGAGGGGGAGGGTGGAAGGAGAGGGTGCTGCACCAATGCAGTAGAGGTTTGGGCCCACTTGGTCTAGTCTTCTTTAAAACTCCATCCTCTCACTTTAAACCAATAACCTTGTTTTTGGTACTATTAAGATGGGGAACTGAATCTGACTAACTACCCCCTCTCTGTGTCTCGTAAACTTGTAAACTTCTCCTAGGTCTCCAAATCAGCACTATTCTAGTCCTTCAATGGAGGCAACTTCCCGGTGAATCTCCTTTGCACTCTCTCCAGCACAGTCACATCTTTCCTCATTTTTAATTACCTCCAGTAAACATTTAACTCCTCAACGGCCCCGCCAATCTAGCCCCCATTTTCACCACCATAAGCAAAAGCACTCAATATCACGCCCGCACACCCATCCGCCCACCATTTCTCCTATCTCCTCTCTCCCAATTGCATCTGCTTGCCCACGACATACCACAACTCTCGCCTCAACCTCGGGAGAAAAATTCCGGGAAGGATTTCTGTTGTCCATCTTACGTGGTAGGGGGAGGGGGAAAGAAAACTCCGGGCAGGGTTTCAGTTGTCCGCCCGCCTGTGCCTGAGGCCGAGCGGCCTCTCCCCCGGTCCCGGGGCCGCGCTGCCCGAGTCTCCCCCCGACCCCCGGGGACTCTCTGATTCTCTGCTTCTCCCCCCAGTCTCCGTCACCCTGGATGTGGAAACAGCGCATGCGCTGCTCGAGGTGTCTGAGGATCGGAAGAGGGTGAGACGGACCGGGACCGCGAGGAGTCTCCCTGACACCGGGAAGAGGTTTACAGTCCACGGGTGTGTGCTGGGATCGGAGGGATTCACATCGGGGAGACATTACTGGGAGGTGGAGGTGGCGGGGAGTGAGGGCTGGAGTCTGGGAGTCGCCGCAGAGTCTGTGGAGAGGAAGGTAAAACTCACACCGACCCCGGAGAATGGAGTCTGGAGCATCTGGCGGCGGGATGACGAGTTTGGTGCATTCACCTCCCCTCCATCCCGTCTCCCCGCCCGTCCCATCCCCGGGAGGGTGGGAGTTTATCTCAGTTACGAGTCCGGGACAGTTTCATTTTATGACGCGGACACCAAGTCCCATCTCCACACCTTCACTGGGAATAAATTCACGGAGAAACTTTATCCTTTCTTCGAGACCTGGGATGCAAATCAGTGGCTGAGAATCTGCTCCGGTTCCGCTCCGTGTCGGTAATTAACAAATTATTTCAAACCTTCACCAGCACCTGGAATATAGTTAAATCACCTCCGTACTTTTCATCTCCAACTACTAGTGTGACATTAACCGCCTCCAATTCTCCACTCCACTGACTAACACTAACCTCTCCCCTCTGAACGTGCAGCCCTCCACTCACTCTGCAACAACCCGGACTTAGTCATCAAACCCGCTGACAAGGGAGGTGCTGTGGTAGTCTGGCGTGCTGACCTCTACCGAACCGAGGCCATACGACAACTCTCAGACACCTCTTCCTACTTATCCCTGGACCATGACCTCACTGACAAACACCAGACCTTTATCATCAGCACCATCACGGACCTCACCATCTCCGGCGATCTACCCTCCAATGCCTCCAAACTTTTAGTTCCTCAGCCCCACACGGCCCGATTTTACCTCCGACCTAAAATCCATAAACAGAAGTCCTGGCAGACCCATTGTTTCTGCCTGCTCATGTTCCACCGAACCTATTTCCACCTACCTCAACTTTATCTTATCCCCCCTGGTCAAATCCCTCCGCACCTACGTCAAAGACACCTCACACGCTCTCCAGCTCCTCGATAACTTCCGGTTTCCAGGCCTCCACTCCCTCATCTTTACCATGGATGTCCAGTCACTCTACACTACCATCCCCCACAAGGATGGTCTCAAAGCCCTCCGTTTCTTCATCGACCGTAGAACCAGCCAATCCCCATCTACCAACACTCTCCTCCGCCTAGCAGAGCTGATTCTTACCCTCAACAACTTCTCCTTTGTCTCCTCCCACTTCCTCCAAACCAGAGGCGTAGCTATGCCTGCCTCTTTGTCGGGTACGTCGAACAATCCCTGTTCCGGACGTACACTGGCCCTACCCCGAACTGTACCTCCGCTACATCGACGACTGCATTGGTGCTACCTCTTGTACCCATGCAGAACTCGCTGACTTCATACACTTCACTTCCAATTTCCATCCTGCCCATAAATATACTTCGACTAACTCCGACATCTCCCTCCCGTTTCTGGACCTCACCATCACCATCACAGGAGACAGACTAGTGACTGACATCTACCATAAACCCACTGACTAGAACAGCTATCTGGACTACACTTCTTCCCTCCCTGTCTCCTGCAAAAAGTCTATCCCCTACTCCCAATTTCTCCGTCTACGCCGCATCTGCGCCCGGGATGAGGTGTTTCACACTAGGGCATCAGAGATGTCCTCATTTTTCAGGAAACGGGGCTTCCCCTCTACATCCCGCAGCTCCTCTCTTGCTCCCCCTTCCCCCACTCGCAACAAGGACAGAATTCCCCTCGTTCTCACCTTCCACCCCACCAGCCAGCGGATCCAACAAATCATCCGCCAACATTTCCGTCACCCACAACGGGACCCCACCACTGGCCACATCTTCCCATCCCCTCCCCTTTCTGCGTTCCGCAGAGACCGTTCCTTCCGTAACTCCCTGGTCCACTCGTCCCTTCCTACCCAAACCACTCCATCCCCGGGCACTTTCCCCTGCAACCGCAGGAGACGCAACACCTGTCCCTTTACCTCCCCCCTCAATTCCATCCATTGACCCAAACAGCCTTTCCAGGTGAGACAGAGGTTCACCTGCACCTCCTCCAACCTCATCTATTGTATCCGCTGCTCTAGATGTCAACTTCTTTACATCGGCGAAGTTTCAAGAGTTTTATTGTCATGTGTCTAGAGACGGAATAAATGAAATACTTACAGGAGGCCAACAGATATGTTGATATATTACTCTGTAAAAAACCCCATAATAAACCATAATGTACTTACTTCTGTGTTTATCTTCTTCTTACCATCCGCCAAGGTGCAAATGGCCCTTCCTGATGAAGCAATGACCCACTTGTGACCTCTCCCAATTCCGTGAGCTGCCTTTGCCGCTCACACTGTTGTCCGCTCTCCACATCGACATCGACATTGTTGTTGTCAGTGCAGGGTTCCTGACCTGACCATGAAGGCTCATTGTCTTGGCAGCGTTGCAGGGTCGGCCTGGCCAATCGTAGTACATCCCATTCTACATCACAGACAAACCATTCAGTCCATCTTCTCCTGTCAATTCTGCGGCACCAGATAAACCCCCTTCCACCCATTCACCGCACTGACCAACAATGTCCTGAACTCGATAGACTACACGTGTTTCTCCAACAGCCCTCCCACACCCCACCCCACACCATAACACATACTCTCTGCTTCAACCACATCTGTGGTGGCAGGCTCCACTTTCTCATTGCTGAATTCCTTAAGGAATATATTGAAGACCATTTTATTAAAAAAATTAAAAAAATTATATATATTTTATCTTTGTCATTTGGTGTCTCCACAAGTAAAGATACTTTCTCCGTTCCCTCCTGGTCAAATTCATCACTAATCCAAAATTACACTATCCGATCATCACGGACGTCTTACCCGGCTAAAACGCACAGCCACAGCCTGTCCAGTCTATCCCGTCAGTATGGTATCATTCTAATTATCATTTTAATATTTTCTCCATTTCTTTGGGCCTTGGTATGTGAAGAGGAAAAAAATAGTCAAGGCAAATGTGGGTCCCTTGAAGACAGAAGCAGGGGAATTTATTATGGGGAACAAGGAAATGGCAGACGAGTTGAACTGGTACTTTGGATCTGTCTTCACTAAGGAGGATACAAACAATCTCCGAGATGTTCTAGTGGCCAGAGATCCTAGGGTGACAGAGGAACTGGAGGAAATCCACATTAGGCAGGAAAAAGTTTTGGGTAGACTGATGGGACTCAAGGCTGATAAATCTCCAGGGCCTGATGGTCTGTATCCCAGGGTGCTTAAGGAGGTGGCTCTAGAAATTGTGGACGCATTAGTGATTATTTTCCAATGTTCTATAGATTCAGGGTCAGTTCCTGTGGATTGGAGGGTAGCTAATGTTATCCCACTTTTCACGAAAGGAGGGAGAGAGAAAACGGGAAATTATAGACCAGTTAGTCTGACATCAGTGGTGGGGAAGATGCTGGAGTCAATTATAAAAGATGAAATTGCGGAGCATTTGGATAGCAGTAACAGGATCGTTCCGAGTCAGCATGGATTTACGAAGGGGAAATCGTGCTTCACTAATCTACTGGAATTTTTTGAGGATGTAACTAGGAAAATTGACAGGGGAGAGCTGGTGGATGTGGTGTACCTCGACTTTCAGAAAGCCTTCGACAAGGTCCCACATAGGAGATTGGTGGGCAAAATTAGAGCACATGGTATTGGAGGTAGTGTACTGACATGGATAGAAAGTTGGTTGACAGACAGAAAGCAAAGAGTGGGGATAAATGGGTCCCTTTCAGAATGGCAGGCAGTGACTAGTGGGGTACCGCAAGGCTCGGTGTTGGGACCGCAGCTATTTACAATATACATCAATGACTTGGATGAAGGGATTAAAAGTACCGTTAGCAAATTTGCCGATGATACAAAGTTAGGTGTCAGTGTGAACTGTGAGGAAGATGCTATGAGGTTGCAGGGTGACTTGGACAGGTTGTGTGTGTGGGCGGATGCATGGCAGATGCAGTTTAATGTGGATAAGTGTGAGGTTATCCACTTTGGTGGTAAGAATAGGAAGGCAGATTATTATCTGAATGGTGTCAAGTTAGGAAAAGGGGACGTACAGCGTGATCTGGGTGTCTTAGTGCATCAGTCACTGAAAGGTACAGCAGGCAGTGAAGAAAGCCAATGGAATGTTGGCCTTCATAACAAGAGGAGTTGAGTATAGGAGCAAAGAGGTCCTTCTGCAGTTGTACAGGGCCCTAGTGAGACCGCACCTGGAGTACTGTGTGCAGTTTTGGTCTCCAAATTTGAGGAAGGATATTCTTGCTATTGAGGGCGTGCAGCGTAGGTTTACTAGGTTAATTCCAGGAATGGCGGGACTGTCATATGTTGAAAGACTGGAGCGACTAGGTTTGTATACACTGGAATTTAGAAGGATGAGAGGGGATCTTATCGAAACGTATAAAATTATTAAGGGGTTGGACACGTTAGAGGCAGGAAACATGTTCCCAATGTTGGGGGAGTCCAGAACAAGGGGCCACAGTTTAAGAATAAGGGGTAGGCCATTTAGAACAGAGATGTGGAAAAACTTTTTTAGTCAGAGAGTTGTGAATCTGTGGAATTCTCTGCCTCAGAAGGCAGTGGAGGCCAATTCTCTGAATACATTCAAGAGAGAGCTCTTAAGGATAGCGGAGTCAGGGGGTATGGGGAGAAGGCAGGAACGGGGTACTGATTGAGAATGATCAGCCATGATCATATTGAATGGCGGTGCTGGCTCGAAGGGCCGAATGGCCTTCTCCTGCACTTATTTTCTATTGTCTATTGTCTATAAATCAGGTGGCTGGGAATCTGCTCCGGTTCCGCTCCGGGTGTGTGAAATGGTTGGGTCCCGGGACCGGCGTCAGGATCAGAGCTCAGGGGCTGTGGGGCAGAAACCCGGTGGACAACAGGTCAATAGACAATAGACAATAGGTGCAGGAGTAGGCCATTCAGCCCTTCGAGCCAGCACCGCCATTCAATGCGATCATGGCTGATCAATCTCAATCAGTACCCCGTTCCTGCCTTCTCCCCATACCCCCTCACTCCGCTATCCTTAAGAGCTCTATCCAGCTCTCTCTTGAAAGCATCCAACGAACTGGCCTCCACTGCCTTCTGAGGCAGAGAATTCCACACCTTCACCACCCTCTGACTGAAAAAGTTCTTCCTCATCTCGGTTCTAAATGGCCGACCCCTTATTCTTAAACTGTGGCCCCTTGTTCTGGACTCCCCCAACATTGGGAACATGTTATCTGCCTCTAATGTGTCCAATCCCCTAATTATCTTATATGTTTCAATAAGATCCCCCCTCATCCTTCTAAATTCCAGTGTATACAAGCCCAATCGCTCCAGCCTTTCAACATACGACAGTCCCGCCATTCCGGGAATTAACCTAGTGAACCTACGCTGCACGCCCTCCATAGCAAGAATATCCTTCCTCTATTTTGGAGACCAAAACTGCACACAGTACTCCAGGTGCGGTCTCACCAGGGCCCGGTACAACTGTAGAAGGACCTCTTTACTCCTATACTCAACTCCTCTTGTTACGAAGGCCAACATTCCATTGGCTTTCTTCACTGCCTGCTGTACCTGCATGCTTCCTTTCATTGACTGATGCACTAGGACACCCAGATCTCGTTGAACTCCCCCTCCTCCTAACTTGACACCATTCAGATAATAATCTGCCTTTCTATTCTTACTTCCAAAGTGAATAACCTCACACTTATCCACATTAAACTGCATCTGCCATGTATCCGCCCACTCACACAACCTGTCCAAGTCACCCTGCAGCCTTATTGCATCTTCCTCACAATTCACACTACCCCCCAACTTAGTATCATCTGCAAATTTGCTAATGGTACTTTTAATTCCTTCGTCTAAGTCATTCATGTATATCGTAAATAGCTGGGGTCCCAGCACCGAACCTTGCGGTACCCCACTGGTCACTGCCTGCCATTCCGAAAGGGACCCATTTATCCCCACTCTTTGCTTTCTGTCTGTCAACCAATTTTCTATCCATGTCAGTACCCTACCCCCAATACCATGTGCCCTAATTTTGCCCACTTATCTCCTATGTGGGACCTTGTCGAAGGCTTTCTGAAAGTCGAGGTACACCACATCCACTGACTCTCCCTTGTCAATTTTCCCAGTTACATCCTCAAAAAATTCCAGTAGATTTGTCAAGCATGATTTCCCCTTCGTAAATCCATGCTGACTCGGAATGATCCCGTTACTGCTATCCAAATGCTCAGCAATTTCGTCTTTTATAATTGACTCCAGCATCTTCCCCACCACTGATGTCAGACTAACTGATCTATAATTACCCGTTTTCTCTCTCCCTCCTTTCTTAAAAAGTGGGATAACATTTGCTATCCTCCAATCCACAGGAACTGATCCTGAATCTATAGAACATTGAAAAATGATCTCCAATGCTTCCACTATTTCTAGAGCCACCTCCTTAAGTACCCTGGGATGCAGACCATCAGGCCCTGGGGATTTATCAGCCTTCAGTCCCATCAGTCTACCCAAAACCATTTCCTGCCTAATGTGGATTTCCTTCAGTTCCTCCATCACCCTAGGTTCTCCGGCCCCTAGAACATTTGGGAGATTGTGTGTATCTTCCTCAGTGAAGACAGATCCAAAGTAACGGTTTAACTCGTCTGCCATTTCTTTGTTCCCCATAATAAATTCCCCTGCTTCTGTCTTCAAGGGACCCACATTTGCCTTGACTATTTTTTTCCTCTTCACGTACCTAAAAAAACTTTTGCTATCCTCCTTTATATTATTGGCTAGTTTACCCTCGTACCTCATCTTTTCTCCCCGTATTGCCTTTTTAGTTAACTTTTGTTGCTCTTTAAAAGAGTCCCAATCCTCTGTCTTCCCACTCTTCTTTGCTATGTTATACTTCCTCTCCTTAATTTTTATGCTGTCCCTGACTTCCCTTGTCAGCCACAGGTGTCTCTTACTCCCCTTAGAGTCTTTCCACCTCTTTGGAATAAATTGATCCTGCAACCTCTGCATTATTCCCAGGAATACCTGCCATTGCTGTTCTACCGTCTTCCCTGCTAGGGCCTCCTTCCAGTCAATTTTGGCCAGCTCCTGCCTCATGCCTCTGTAATCCCCTTTGCTATACTGTAATACCGACACTTCCGATTTTCCCTTCTGCCTTTCCATTTGCAGAGTAAAACTTATCATGTTGTGATCACTGCCTCCTAATGGCTCTTTTACCTCTAGTCCCCTTATCAGATCAGGATCATTACACAACACTCGGGTCGGCGCTGAACGGCTCCCATTTAGTCCCTAAATACCGCGTCGGAAAAACCCCAGTCAATAGACAATAGACAATAGGTGCAGGAGGAGGCCATTCGACCTTCAAGCCAGCACCGCCATTCAATGTGATCATGGGCGATCATTCTCAATCATTACCCCATTCCTGCCTTCTCCCCATACCCCCTGACTCCGCTATCCTTAAGAGCCCTATCTAGCTCTCTCTTTAATACATTCAGACAATTGACCTCCACTGCCTTCTGAGGCGGAGGATTCAACAGATTCGCAACTCTCTGACTGAAAAAGTTTTTCCTCAACTCAGTTATAAATGGCCTACCCCTTATTCTTAAACTGGTCCCTGGTTCTGGACTCCCCCAACATTGGGAACATGTTTCCTGCCTCTAACGTGCCCAACCCCTTAATAATCTTATACGTTTCGATAACATCTCCTCTCATCCTTCTAAATTCGAGTGTATACAAGGGGGAATAAAACCAGGGGGAACGTAAATGTGGGAAGAGTGAAATAAACAGCAACTGCGTTTAGAAGTGTTGATCCGACTCTTTTTAAAACATGTTATCGGATCCCGTCAACTGACCTTTTACACAAATCTAAGGATTGATACACTCATATTTGACCCATGGCATCCCGATCTCATCAGGATCATAAATAGTTGGAAATCTTCATCGGGACACGGAAAGGTTGGACATTGAACAAATTTGACATTGCAGTTGAACTTATTAGAAGTGGAGAGAATCATAGGTGATAGAAGCAGGATTAAGCCATTCGGCCCTTCAAGTCTACTCCGCCATTCAATCATGGCTGATCTATCTCTCCCTCCGAACCCCATTCTCCCGCCTTCTCCCCATAACCCCTGACACCCGTACGAATGAAGAATCTGTCTATCTCTGCCTTAAAAATATCCATTGATTTGGCCTCCACAGCACTCTGTGGTGAAGAAATCCACAGATTCACCACCCTCTGACTCAAGATATTCCTCCTCAATTGCCCAAATGAACATCCTATAAATCTGAAGCTGTGACCTCTGTCGTAGATTCAATAGACAATAGACAATAGACAACAGGTGCAGGAGGAGGCCATTCGGCCCTTCGAACCAGCGCCGCCATTCAATGTGATCATGGCTGATCATTCTCAATCAGTACCCCGTTCCTGCCTTTTCCCCATACCCCCTGACTCCGCTGTCCTTAAGAGCTCTATCCAGCTCTCTCTTGAATGCATTCAGAGAATTGGCCTCCACTGCCTTCTGAGGCAGAGAATTCCACAGATTCACAACCCTCTGACTGAAAAAGTTTTTCCTCATCTCAGTTCTAAATGACCTACCCCTTATTCTTAAACTGTGGCCCCTTGTTCTGGACTCCCCCAACATTGGGAACATGTTTCCTGCCTCTAACGTGTCCAACCCGTTAATAATCTTAAATGTTTCGATAAGATCTCCTCTCATCCTTCTAATCCTTCGAGTAGAAACATCCTCTCCACGTCCACTCTATCCAAGCCTTTTTCACTTATCGGTAAGTTTCAGATCACCGGGCAGGTCACGGGTGCAACCCATGGGAATGTGAATAACACGAATAGGGTTTTATGTGGGCAGGAAGAACGTGGCAATGGTGAGCCTGGGAACAATTTAAGAAGGAGGTGGTAACTGCACAATTACCAATAGCGATACGATAAATCTGTATTTGTCCCCGGAGGGAAATTGGTCTGCCAATTGGTCACGACAAACAACAAGGTACACGAAAAACATGAAATTAAAATTAAAAAGAGATAGAACGAGGGTACAACGAGATCTGGGTGTCCTAGTGCATCAGTTACTGAAAGGAAGTATGCAGGTACAAGCAGGCAGTGAAGAAAGCCAATGGAATGTTGGACTTCATGTCAAGAGGAGTTGAGTATAGGAGCAAAGAGGCCCTTCTGCAGTTGTACAGGGCCCTAATGAGACCGCACCTGGAGTGCTGTGTGCAGTTTTGGGCTGCAAATTTGAGGAAGGATATTCTTGCTATTGAGGACGTGCAGCGTAGGTTTACTAGGTTAATTCCTGGAATGGCGGGACTGTCGTATGTTGAAAGACTGGAGCGACTAGCTTTGTATACACTGGAATTTAGAAGGATGAGAGGGGATCTTATTGAAACATATAAGATTATTAACGGCCATTGTTTAAGAATAAGGGGCAGGCCATTTCTTTAACAAAGCACATACATGTTACAACTCATAGTACCCAATGATACCTACATATATAAGAGAGAGAGAGAGAGAGAGAGAGAGAGAGAGAGAGAGAGAGAGAGAGAGAGAGAGAGAGAGAGAGAGAGAGAGAGAGAGAGAGAGAGAGAGAGAGAGAGAGAGAGAGAGAGAGAGAGAGAATCAGAGAGAGAGAGAGAGAGAGAGAGAGAGAGAGAGAATCAGGGAGAGAGAGAATCAGAGAGAGAGAGAATCAGAGAGAGAGAGAATCTTCCGGGCCTACGTCCGTGCGCGTGTGGCCCTAGAGAGGGAACACGCGGTGACCACGGGGACTCTGGAAGCCTTCCGTGGGCGCTGGTCACCGCGGGGGGTTGAGAGCATTGTAAATAATGAAGGCAACATTGTATTATAATGATTATTTGATGACTTGTAACCTCTGAATGTGGTTTTGATGTGATGTATCATGTGAATGTGCTGAATAAAGTCTTTGAAAATGAAAAAAAAAAAAAAAAAAAGAGAGAGAGAGAGAGAGAGAGAGAGAGAGAGAGAGAGAGAGAGAGAGAGAGCTGGAGTCAAGAAGGAAACACCTCTGGCTAATTTCTTATTAAATTCTTATTAAGGGTATCAAAACAATCCTGAATTTAAATATTTCAAGTTCTTAGTCCTAGTTTTAAAATGAATGGGTTCCAAACTTTCAAAAAGAAATCATATCTATTTCTCAGATTATAAGTTGCTTTTTCTAATGGGATACAACTGCGCATTTCTGCGTACCATCTTTCAATTCTTATTTCATTGTGGTCTTACCAAGTGACCGCTTTGCTATTGCTATTTTGTGAAATCTTTCCTGATATTTATCTAAAATTAACCTTGGTAATATTCCTTTGATTTCTCCCAATAAAAACAACCTTGAATCCAATGGTATGGTCTTATTCATCAATTGTTCCAAAAAATTTGTTATGTCTTTCCAAAAAGGAGTTACCTTCGGACATGCCCATGTGGAGTGTAAAAAAGTACCCACATCTTGGTTGCATCTAAAACAAATCTCAGATAAGTTTTGTTTTAAATTGTTAATTTTTTTCGGAGTTAAATATAATTGATGTAAAAAATTATATTGTGCTAAACTATATTTCACATTGATAGTATTTTTCATACTGTCTAAACACAATCTTTCCCAACTTTGTTCATCAATGCTAATATTCAAATCTGTTTCCCATCTTTGTCTTGATTTTTGAATTCCTATCTTTGGACTAGATTTTTGTAATAATTTATACATTGAAGATATAAATGTATTAGTTCCCTTGCCCTGAATCAAGGATTCAATTCCTTTAATTTGAAATAGAAACATTGAATTACCTAACTTTTCCCTTTAAAAAGATTGTAGTTGATAATAGAAAAAAAGACGAGTCCCTGGAATTTGATATTTATTTCTCAATTGAGAAAATGTCAAAAAATTATTTCCTTCATGGCAATCTCCTGTATGGTTAATACCCTTCTGTTCCCAGACTTGTAATATTTGACTATTCCAAGCAAACGGCAGTAATCTATTTTTTACTAATGAAGTTTTAGCTGTTAGAAAAAATCTTTTATCATTAGCTTTAACTGTTTTCAACAATGTATTAATTAAATGTTTTAGCAAAGGAGACACTTGATCCTTAACTAATAGCTTCGCTTCCCATTTATAGATAAATTCTTCTGAACATAGTTCTTTTATTTTATCCATTTCAATTTTAACCCATGATGTTTTTCCACCCTATTGATAAAAGGATGAAATAAAACTCATTTGTGCTGCCAGATAGTAATTTTTAAAATTTGGTAATTGCAATCCACTTAATTCAAATTTCCATGTTAATTTTTCCATAGACACTCTTGGCGTTTTACCTTTCCAAAGAAAATTTCTCATAATTTTATTCAATTCTTGATTTTTTTAATTTGGTAATGGTATAGGCAGTGTTTGAAATAAATACTGTATCCTCGGAAAAATATTCATCTTAATACAGTTCACTCTCCCTAGCAATGTAATTGGAAAATTCATCCATTTCTTCAGGTCCTCATCTATTTTTTTAATTAGTGGTTTATAATTTAGTTTATACAGATTATTTAACTTATTATCTACTTTAACCCCGAGGTACTTAATGCCTTCTGTTTGCCATTTAAACTGACTTTCTCTTTTACATTGATCATAATTGCCTTCAAAAAGAGGCATTATTTCAGTTTATTCTTTATTAATTTTGTATCCTGATACTTTCCCGTATTCTTCCAGTCTGAAATATAATTTTCTTAAGGATTCCAATGTTCTAGTAAGACAAATTAAAACATCATCTGCAAATAAAGTAATTTTGTGATTTTCCTGATTAACTTTAAATCCTTCAATGTCTAAATCTGATATTATTAGTTCTGCCAGAGGTTCAATAGCCAGTACAAATAAAGCTGTTGACAAGGGACATCCCTGTCTACTAGATCTTTCCAAATTAAATGATTGAGAAGATTGGCCATTTGTCACCACTTTGGCTTTAGGTTGTTTATAAAGGGCTTTTACCCAGTTAATGAAACCATGTCCCAATCCATACTTCTCTAAGACTTTAAATAAAAAATCCCATTCTAACCTGTCAAACGCCTTTTCAGCATCTAAAGCAACTGCTACACTCAATCCCTTCCTTTTCTGTGCTAAATGTAAAATACTTATAAATCTTGCTACATTATCAGATAATCTCCTTTTTTTGACTAATCCAATTTGGTCCTCTTTAACCAGCTTAGGTAAAAATTCTGCCAATCACCTTGCCAAAAGCTTAGCAACTATTTTATAATCTACATTCAACAATGATATTGGTCTATAAGAAGAAGCTTTTAAAGGGTCTTTCACTTTTTTTGGAATTACGGTTATAATTGCCATTGAGAAGGATTCTGGTAATGTAGAAGTTTTTTCCGCTTGATGTATCACTTCCATAAATACTGGCAACAACAAATCTTTAATTTTTTTATAGAACTCAGGCGGGAAACCATCTTCCTCTGGTGATTTATTACTTGGTAAAGAATGTAATACTTCCTCCACTTCTCTCAAAGTAAAGGAGGCATTTAGTCCCATCTGCTTCTCATTAGAGATTGTTGGTAATTGTATCTTGGATAAAAAGATATTTATCTTAATTTCATTCTTTTCAGATTCAGAATGATACAGATTAGTGTAGAATTGCTTAAATACCTCATTGATTTCTCTAGGTTTATAAGTAATAATGTTTTGATCTGTTCTAATTGAATTTATTGTTCTTAATATTTGTTCTTCTTTCAGTTGCCATGCCAATACCTTGTGCGCTCTTTCTCCTAATTCATAATACCTTTGTTTAGTTCGTAATATTAGTTTTTCTGTTCTGTAAGTATGTAAAGTATTGTATTGAAATTTTTTATTTGCAAGTTGTATTTTTTTCGTATCTGAAATAAGGGGCAGGCCATTTCGAGCGGAGATGAGGAAAAACTTTTTCAGTCAGAGAGTTGTGAATCTGTAGAATTCTCTGCCTCAGATGGCAGTGGAGGCTAATTCTCTGAATGCTTTCAAGAGAGAGCTAGATAGAGCTCTGAAGGCTAGCGGAGTCAGTGGGTATGGGGAGAAGGCAGGAACGGGGTACTGATTGAGAATGATCAGCCATGATCACATTGAATGGTGGTGCTGGCTCGAAGGGCCGAACGGCCTACTCTTGCGACCTATTGTCTATTGTCTAAAAAAAGTAGACTATTCCCCTGGACTGAGGATTCTAAAACTAGAGTCCAGCGGTCGCCCCTCCTCTTCCCAACACCGGGTCTCCCACCGTGCCTCACGCCGCTCCCCTACGCTGGGCCCACCATCGTCTACCCCTCCCCCTCTCACGCTCATCGGCTGCTGTGCACGGGTCGATCGCGATCCTCCCTTCCCTCCGCCGCCGAGGCTCAGGTTTCTAACGTGCCTACTCAATAGAAAATGGACAATAGACAATAGGTGCAGGAATAGGCCATTCGGCCCTTCGAGCCAGCACCGCCATTCAATGTGATCATGGCTGATCATTCTCAATCAGTACCCCGTTCCTGCCTTCTCCCCATAACCCCTGACTCTGCTATCCTTAAGAGTT
The DNA here is from genome assembly GCF_053455715.1 of Rhinoraja longicauda. Taxonomy (NCBI): domain Eukaryota; kingdom Metazoa; phylum Chordata; class Chondrichthyes; order Rajiformes; family Arhynchobatidae; genus Rhinoraja; species Rhinoraja longicauda. The sequence continues at coordinate 8,410,379 of NC_135971.1, read as the reverse complement.
CTATCTCGCTCTCTCTTGAATGCATTCAGAGAATTGGCCTCCACTGCCTTCTGAGGCAGAGAATTCCACAGATTTACAACTCTCTGACTGAAAACGTTTTTCCTCATCGCCGTTCTAAATGGCCTACCCCTTATTCTTAACCTGTGGCCCCTAGTTCTGGACTCCCCCAACATTGGGAACGTGTTTCCTGCCTCTAACGTGTCCAATCCCTTAATAATCTTATATGTTTCGATAAGATCCCCTCTCATCCTTCTATATTCCAGTGTTTGCAAACATGGTCGCTCCAGTCTTTCAACATACGACAGTCCCGCCATTCCGGGAATTAACCTAGTAAACCTACGCTGCACGCCCTCAACAACAAGAATATCCTTCCTCAATTTTGGAGACCAAAACTGCACACAGTACTCCAGGTGCGGTCTCACTAGGGTCCTGTACAACTGCAGAAGGACCTTTTTGCTCCTATAATCTTGAGGCGGAGTGCTGTTCCTCGAGAACGCATGGAAACGATCATTGTCCGTGGGATTCGGAGAGTTCTCGGAGTTTAACTTGACGAAGTAGAAACAAGGAACCGCAACATGCTGGAGAACTCGGCGGCCAGGTAGCATCCCTGAAGAACATGGATTTTCGAGGTTTCCGGACGGGATGTTTCTTGGGATAAAACATGGGTAGATGACGTTTCGGGTGCGGGTCCATCTCCAGATCGAAGATGGGTCCCAGCCCGAAACATCACCGATACGTTTTCCAGAGATGGTGCCTGACCCGCCGAGTTACTCCAGCACGTTGTGTAATTCTGTGAATCTGTGCGGCTTGTCGTCAAGCTCTCAAACACCCGTTTAAACTAATCCCAATTTAGCTCGCCCCGTGTTCCGCTAAATCCCTTCAATCGTTACCAAAGAACAGAAGCAACTCTATTTTTTAGTGCGGCTAAACAGGAGTATCGAGGAGAGGTCCGCGAGGTTAGAGCGAGAACGTGCAAACTCCACACAGCGAGCACTAGTTGTATCTGTGCGACAGCAGGTCATTTTAGCTGTACCACAATAGTGCCCGCATGCGATGGAAAACTAAAGGGCAGACAACGGGAATGTCACAGTCACCCCCGGTGATGCTGCCTGACCTGCTGAGTTACTCCAGCATTTTGTGAATAAATACCCAGCTAACAATGGCCTGTTTCCGTTAACACCCTAACTTTTTTTTGCATATTTTTCATTCATGTGTTCTACATCTCTCTGCATCCTCGTCTATATCTATCGTTTCTCTTTCCCCTAACGCTCACTCTGAAGAAGGGTCTCGACCAGAAACGTCGCCCATTCCTTTTCTCCAGAGGTGCTGTCAGACCCGTTGAGTTACTCCAGCTTTTAGTGTCTAGCTTCGATTTAAACCAGTATCTGCAGTTCCTTCCTACACATGTAGATTACACCGAGAGAGTGTGGAATGCCACATTTCACCGGTGTTCGCACGTTACCATTTAACAGTCGCTCTAAATTTATATTACACCATCGTTTCCCATCCACGTATGGCACCATTTTGGCCTTGCCGCCTATGTTCTGCTTTACACTGTCCCAGGTCCATATCTCTGGTATGTATATACACTTTCAAGAACGAACGGCCCCTCCCTCCTGTGAGATTAGTTGCAGGTTTGCTCGGACAACTTCACAATGAACCCTTGCAGTTTAATGTGGATAAATGTGAGCTTATCCACTTTGGTGGTAAGAATAGGAAGACAGATTATTATCTGAATGGTGTCAAGTTTGGAAAAGGGGACGTACAATGAGATCTGGGTGTCCGAGTGCATCAGTCACTGAAAGGAAGCATGCAGGTACAGCAGGCAGTGAAGAAAGTCAATGGCATGTTGGCCATCATAACAAGGGGAGTTGAGTATAGGAGCAACGAGGCCTTTCTGCAGTTGTTCATTGCCCTAATGAGAACGCACCTGGAGTGCTGTGTGCAGTTTTGGTCTCCAAATTTGAGGAGAGATATTCTTGCTATTGAGGGTGTGCAGCTTAGGTTCACTAGGTTAATTCCCAGAATTCTGGGACTGTCGTATGTTGAAAGATAGGAGCGAATTGACTTGTATAAACTGGAATTTAGAAGGATGAGAGGGGATCTTATTGAAATATATAAGATTATTAAGGGATTGGACATGTTGGAGTCCAGAACCAGGGGCCACAGTTTAAGACTAAAGGGTAGGCCATTTAGAACGGAGATCAGGAAAACATTTTTCAGTCAGAGAGTTGTAAATCTGTGGAATTCTCTGTCTCAGAAGGCAGTGGAGGCCAATTCTCTGGATGCATTCAAGAGAGAGCTAGATAGAGCTCTTAAGGATAGTGGAGTCAGGGGATACGGGGAGAAGGCAGGAACGGGGTACGGTTTGAGAATGATCAGCCATGATCACATTGAAAGTTGGTGCTGGCTCAAAGGGCTGAATGGCCTCCTGCCGCGTCTATTGCAGTCAATTAACATTCATTATACGAAGTGGGAGGGTGGGGAGTGGTAACGCAATACTGCAGGAATCCAGCCGCACCCAAAAGCAAATAGACTTCGAACCGGAAATTGCCGGGAATTAAAATGGCTTCGAAAGACCAGGTCGAGAGTTGGTCCAAGGAGGTAGTTTGTCCCATCTGCCTGGATTTCTTCACCGACCCGGTTACACTGGAGTGCGGCCACAACTTCTGCCACTCCTGTATCATACAGAGTTGGGGCAGGAAGGAGAGAATCTCCTGCCCGGAATGTAGAGAGGAGTTTACAGACCGCAGCCTCAGGGTAAATCGGGCCTTGGCGAGACTGTCTGAAAAAGCTCGAGCACTGAACCTGAATACAGAAGAGAAGGGAAGTAAACTTTTCTGCGAGGAACATCAGGAAGAAATGAAGCTGTTTTGCGAAAATGACAAGAAACTGATCTGTCTGGTTTGTCGAGATGCGCTGGAACACAGAAACCACAGCTTCAAGCCGATTAAAGAAGCTGTTGACATCTACAAGGTCAATGCAAACAGACTTGTATCTTTATTTACCTGGTTGATTCTTTGTTGTCTAACGCCTTTATTCTTTGATCCTAGGCTCGGGTAAAAACGGCCATAGATTCTGTCACAAAAAATAAATCTGATATCGAAGAAATAAAACAACAACAACTACGAAAGATTTCCAAAGTTCGGGTGAGGCCTTTCTTTTTTTTTAATGCTTATTTTTTTAATTTTTAATTTAATTAATTACAGTGCATATAACATCAACAGTAAACCCCATCCCTCCCCTTCCCTACATCATCATGAAAACAAACAAACAAAAACAAACAAATAAATAAATAAAAATAAATTAAAAAAAAACATAACTACAATGTGACAAAAAAAGGCAAAAGCACAAAAACATGAGGCAAGGTAATTTTCACAAGTCAAATACTTCAGTATTTTCACTGGTGGATTCAAAGAAGGTACAAAAGCATGTGGCATTGAGGGGATAGTTTTACTTGTCCTTAATATGCTGCAGCACTGGGTTCCAAATGTTGAAGAACTTTTGTGGGTTGCCAGACAATTCATATCTCAACCTCTCTACGTGTAAGATGCCCATTAATTCTCTTAACCAAGTCTCAAACTGAGGAGTAGAGTCTGATTTCCATAGTTTCAAAATACATCTGTTGGCAATTACCATACCATAAACCAAGATTGTGCGAGCATTATGGTCTAGCTTCTCAAGCGTTGTGGAATACCTGAATAGAGCAGTTTCAGGGTCCAGAGTTAAAGTGACGTTTAAAACAGTAGAGTACCATTGAAATAAAAGACACCAAAAGTTGTGAAGTTTTGGACAAGTCCAAAAGTGGTGAGCGAGTGTACCCTCAGCGGTCTTGCATCTATTACACAAAGGTGAGAGATCAGGAAAGATTTTATGCACCTTAACCTTAGAGTAGTGTAATCTGTGTATAACCTTGAATTGAATCAGTTGTAGCCCAGAATTAATAGAACAGGATTTTATACTTTTCAGTACTACCTTCCAGACATCGTCATCAATTTCAATGTTAAGGTCTTCTTCCCAGGTTTGTTTTATTTTTAAAGTAGATTTATCTAGTTTGTTTGAAAAGATACCTACAAAAGATGAGATTAGGTTCTTTGCTTCCGGGGGAACCAGCAAAACTTTGGACAATGAATCGTCTTCGGGCAGGGACTCAAAAAGCGAATTGTTTTGTCGAACATAATTTCTCAGCTGTAAGTACCTGAAGAATTGAGTTTTGGGCAATGAGAACTTGGATTGCAGCTGATCAAATGATGCAAAGTGTCTATTTATGTAAAGATCTTTTATTGTAACTATCCCTTTACAGCTCCATTCTCTGAACGCTGTGTCTGTAAATGATGGGGGGAAAGCGTGGTTATGCCAGATTGGGGCGTGCATTGATGTGAGGCCATTCTATCTGGAATTTGTATGCAGCGTTGCTCATTTTAATGTGTAGTGGACATGCTGGATCAATTGACTGCTGAAATGAGGTGCGAAGGAAGGAACTGCAGATGCTGGTTTAAACCGAAGATAGGCACAAAAAGCTGGAGTAACTCAGCGGGACTGGTAGCATCTCTGGAGAGAATGAATGGGTGATGTTTCGGGACGAGACCCTTAGAAACATAGAAAATAGGTGCAGGAATAGGCCATTCGGCCCTTCGAGCCTGCACCGCCATTCAATATGATCATGGCTGATCATCCAGCTCAGTAACCTGTACCTGCCTTCTCTCCATACCCCCTGATCCCTTTAGCCACAAGGGCCACATCTAACTCCCTCTTAAATATAGCCAATGAACTGGCCTCAACTACCTTCTGTGGCAGAGAATTCCACAGACTCACCACTCTCTGTGTGAAGAAATGTTTTCTCATCTTGGTCCTAAAAGACTTCCCCCTTATCCTTAAGCTGTGACCCCTGGTTCTGGACTTCCCCAACATCGGGAACAATCTTCCCGCATCTAGCCTCTCCAACCCCTTAAGAATTTTATATGTTTCAATAAGATCCCCCCTCAGTCTTCTAAATTCCAGCGAGTATAAGCCTAGTCTATCCAGTCTTTCTTCATATGAAAGTCCTGCCATCCCAGGGATGAATCTAGTGAACCTTCTCTGTACTCCCTCTAAGGCTAGAATGTCTTTCCTCAGATTAGGAGACCAAAACTGTACACAATACTCCAGGTGCGGTCTCACCAAGGCCCTGTACAACTGCAGCAGAACCTCCCTGCTCCTATACTCAAATCCTCTTGCTATGAATGCTAACATACCATTCGCTTTCTTCACTGCCTGCTGCACCTGCACGCTTGCTTTCAATGACTGGTGCACCATGACACCCAGGTCACGTTGCATCTCCCCTTTTCCTAATTGGCCACCATTCAGGTAACACTCTGCTTTCCTGTTCTTGCCGCCAAAGTTGATAACCTCACATTTATCCACATTATATTGCATCTGCCATGCATTTGCCCACTCCTAATCTATCCAAGTCACTCTGCAGCCTCCTAGCATCCTCCTCGCAGCTAATACTACCACCCAGCTTCGTGTCATCCGCAAACTTAGAGATGTTGCATTCAATTCCCTCGTCCAAATCATTAATATATATTGTAAATAACTGGGGTCCCAGCACTGAGCTTTGCGGTACCCCACTAGTCACTGCCTGCCATTCCGAAAAGGACCCGTTTATTCCTACTCTTTGCTTCCTGTCCACCAACCAATTCTCTATCCACCTCAACACTGAACCCCCAATACCGTGTGCTTTAAGTTTGAACCCCAATCTCCTATGTGGGACCTTGTCGAAGGCCTTCTGAAAGTCCAGATATAACACATCGACTGGTTCTCCCTTATTCACTCTACTACTTACATCCTCAAAAAATTCTATAAGATTCGTCAGGCATGATTTGCCTTTCATAAATCCATGCTGACTTTGTCTGATGATTTCACCACTTTCCAAATGTGATGCTATCACATCTTTAATAACTGACTCTAGCATTTTCCCCACAAACGATGTTAGGCTAACTGGTCTATAATTCCCCGTTTTCTCTCTCCCTCCCTTTTTAAAAAGTGGGGTTACATTAGCTACCCTCCAATCCTCAGGAACTACTCCAGAATCTAAAGAGTTTTGAAAAATTATCACTAATGCATCCACTATTTCTGAGGCTACTTCCTTAAGCACTCTGGGATGCAGCTTATTTGGCCCTGGGGATTTATCGGCCTTTAATCCATTTAATTTACCTAACACCACTTCCCGACTAACCTGGATTACCCTCAGTTCCTCCATCTCGTTAGACCCCCGGTCCCCTGCTATTTCCGGCAGATTGTTTATGTCTTCCCTAGTGAAGACAGAACCAAAGTAGTTGTTCAATTGGTCTGCCATCTCCTTGTTCCCTATGATCAATTCACCTGTTTCCGACTGCAAGAGGCCTACATTTGTCATTAACTAGTCTTTTACTCTTCACATATCTATAAAAGCTTTTGCAGTCAGTTTTTATGTTCCCTGTCAGTTTTCTCTCAAAATCTATTTTCCCTTTCCTAATTAAGCCCTCCTCTGCTGGACTCTGAATTTCTCCCAGTCCTCTGGTATGATACTTTTTCAGGCTAATTTATATGCTTCATCTTTTGTTCTAATACTATCCTTGATTTCCCTTGTTAGCCACGGATGCACTACCATTCCTGGATTGTTCTTTTGCCAAACTGGGATGAACAATTGTTGTAGTTCATCCATGCAATCTTTAAATGCCTTCCATTGCATGTCCACCGTCAACCCTTTAAGTATAAATTGCCAGTCTATCTTGGACAATTCACGCCTCATACCCTCAAAGTTACCTTTCTTTAAGTTCAGAACACTTGTTTCTGAATTGACTTTGTCACTCTCCATCCTAATGAAGAACTCCACCATATTATGGTCACTTTTGCCCAAGGGGCCTTGCACAACAAGACTGCTAACTAACCCTTCCTCATTACTCAATACCCAGTCTAGAATGGCCTGCTCCCTCGTTGGTTCCTCGACATGTTGGTTTAGAAAACCATCTCGCAAACATTCCAAGAAATCCTCTTCCTCAGCACCCCTGCCAATTAGGTTCACCCAATCTATATGTAGATTGAAGTCACCCATTATAACTGCTGCACCTTTAGTGCACACATTCCTAATTTCCTGTTTGATGCCATCCCCAACCTCACTACTGCTGTTAGGTGGCCTGTACACAACTCCCACTAGCGTTTTCTGCCCCTTAGTGTTTCGCAGCTCTACCCATATCGATTCCACATCCTCCGAGCTAATGTCCTTCCTTTCCACTGCGTTAATCTCCTCTCTGACCAGCAACGCTACCCCACCTCCTTTTCCTTTCTGTCTATCCCGCCTGAATATAGAATATCCCTGGATGTTGAGCTCCCAGCCTTGGTCACCCTGGAGCCATGTCTCCGTAATCCCAACTACATCATAATCATTAACAACTATCTCCACATTTAATTCATCCACCTTATTATGTATACTCCTTGCATTGAGACACAAAGCCTCCAGGCTTGTTTTTATAACACTCTTGCCCCTTATATAATTATGTTGCAAAGTGGTCCTTTTTGATTTTTGCCCTGGATTTGTCTGCCTGCCATTTTTACTTTTCACCTTGTTACCTATTGTTTCTACCCTCGTTTTATACCCCTCTGTCTCTCTACTCTTGTTCCCATCCCCCTGCCATATTAGTTTAAATCCTCCCCGACAGCACTAGCAAACACTCCTCCAAGGACATTGGTTCCATTCCAGCTCAGGTGCAGACCGTCCTGTTTGTACAGGTCCCACCTCCCCCAGAACTGGTTAGACTGGTTAGAGATAAGGGGAACGAGGGACATAGAGTAGAGGATGACGCAGAGAAATAAAGAACAATGAATAAAAGATATGCAAAGAAGTAACGACGATAAAGGAAACAGGCCATTGTTAGCTGTTTATGGGGTGAAAGCGAGAAGTTAGTGCGACTTGGGTGGGGGAGGGATAGAGAGAGAGGGATTGCCGGGGCTACCTGAAGTGAGAGAAGTCAATATTAATGGGCTGAAAGCTGCCCAAGCGAAATATGAGATGCTGTTTCTCCAATTTTGCAATTAGCCTCCCTCTGACAATGGAGGAGACCTAGGACAGAAAGGTCAGTGTGGGAATGGGAAGGAGAATTAAAAGAGAATTAAACTTAGTTTCTGGAAAATGTGAGAGAATTTGATTGATTAGATAATTCTGAGAACCGGACGCTGATGGGCTAACTGGTCACTTATTCTGTAAGCAAACACAATACAGAAATATATTATGTTAATCTTCAGCATTCATTTGACAGGAAGAGTCACACAGCCTTCAGTCCCATGTCACATCCCAGTTTGCTGAACTGCACCAGATTATCACGGAGAAAGAAAAGTACTTCCTCAAAGATATACGCGAAGATGAGGAGCAGATTCTAAATCCAATGGAGAAAAATCTTCGGGAGATTCAAGAGAATTTAAATTCTATCCAGGAGGAACTCCTGCGTTTACAGGAACGGATGGAACAAAAAGACAGCGTGAAATTTCTAGAGGTAAGGAAGTCTATTTAAATTTGCTTCTATAAATGTGCACTATCACAAAATGGCGTCTAATATATTTGAAACAAATTCAACTATGTTGTCTATTGTCTATGCATCTGCAGTTCCTTCCTACATATCACTAACATCATATTCAATAGACAAGAGACAACAAGTGCAGAAGTAGACCAGACAGCCCTTCGAGCCAGCAACTCCATTCAATGTGATCATGGCTGATCATTCTCAATCAGTACCCCGTTCCTGCCTTCTCCCCATACCCCCTGACTCCGCTATCCTTAAGAGCTCTATCTTGCTCTCTCTTGAAAGCATCCAGAGAAATGTCCTCCACTGCCTTCTGAGGCAGAGAATTCCACAGATTCACAACTCTCTGGCTGAAAAAGTTTCTCCTCATCTCCGTTCTAAATGGTCTACCCCTTATTCGGCTGAAACGCACACCCTGTCCAGACTATCCTGTCAGCATCGTGTAATTTTTAGAATAATTTTTATACTTCCTTCATCGGTTCTATGTCTGCAATATCATTATACTTCTCTGTGTGTCAGTGGGGGTGAGAGTGGAGAAATGGGATTTTTTAACACCTCGTAATAATCTGGGTGAAATTCGTGCTCTCAGTAGTTCCTTCTTGGTCAATTCAGTCTTGTGTTTTATTTATTTCAGGAGGAAGCTGTTCGCAAGCGAAGGTAGGGCATGTTCTTCACTGAAACTCTGCATGTAACATATTTCCTCATAAACATCAATGCACAATTTGTAATCAGCTATTTAATATTTGCAGGATTAGTGATGAGATCCATACATTGTCAGTGACAGATGGTGCCATAACGGCTGAAAAATTCAACCACCTCTTTTTGTTGAAGGCAGCGCTGATAGAAACGTTTGACTCCATTAAACAAGGTAAAACATATGGACTTATTTCACTTGGTTTGTGGGAACACATTGATGTTTTTATGTGATGCAAAGAGTGGAATTGTATAGACAATAGACAATAGGTGCAGGAGGAGGCCATTCGGCCCATCAAGCCAGCACCGCCATTCAATGTGATCGTGGCTGATCATTCACAATCAGTACCCCGTTCCTGCCCTCTCCCCACACCCCCTGACTCCACTATCCTTAAGAGCTCTATCTAACTCTCTCTTGAAAGCATCCAGAAAATTGGCCTCCACTACCTTCTGAGGCAGAGAATTCCACAGATTTACAACTCTCTGAGTGAAAAAGTTTTTCCTCATCTCCGTTCCAAATGGCCTACCCCTTATTATAGACAATAGACAATAGGTGCAGGAGTAGGCCATTCAGCCCTTCGAGCCAGCACCGCCATTTAATGAGATCATGGCTGATCACTCTCAATCAGTACCCAGTTCCTGCCTTCTCCCCATACCCCCTCACTCCGCTATCCTAAAGAGCTCTATCCAGCTCTCTCTTGAAAGCATCCAACGAACTGGCCTCCACTGCCTTCTGAGGCAGAGAATTCCACACCTTCACCATTCTCTGACTGAAAATGTTCTTCCTCATCTCCGTTCTAAATGGCCTACCCCTTATTCTTAAACTGTGGCCCCTTGTTCTGGACTCCCCCAACATTGGGAACATGTTTCCTGCCTCTAATTTGTCCAATCCCCTATATTTCAATAAGATCCCCCCTCATCCTTCTAAATTCCAGTGTATACAAGCCTAATTGCTCCAGCCTTTCAACATACGACAGTCCCGCCATTCCGGGAATTAACCTAGTGAACCTACGCTGCACGCCCTCAATAGCAAGAATATCCTTCCTCAAATTTGGAGACCAACACTGCACACAGTGCTCCAGGTGCGGTCTCACCAGGGCCCGGTACAACTGTAGAAGGACCTCTTTGCTCCTATACTCAACTCCTCTTGTTATGAAGGCCAACATTCCATTGGCTTTCTTCACTGCCTGCTGCACCTGCATGCTTCCTTTCAGTGACTGATGCACTAGGACACCCAGATCTCGTTGAACATCCCCTCTTCCTAACTTGACACCATTCAGATAATAATCTGCCTTTCTATTCTTACTTCCAAAGTGAATAACCTCACACTTATCTACATTAAACTGCATCTGCCATGTATCCGCCCACTCACACAACCTGTCGAAGTCACCCTGCAGCCTTATTGCATCTTCCTCACAATTCACACTACCCCCCAGCTTAGTATCATCTGCAAATTTGCTAATGGTACTTTTAATCCCTTCATCTAAGTCATTGATGTATATCGTAAATAGCTGGGGTCCCAGCACCGAACCTTTTGGTATCCCACTGGTCACTGCCTGCCATTCCGAAAGGGACCCATTTATCCCCACTCTTTGCTTTCTGTCTGTCAACCAATTTTCTATCCATGTCAGTACCCTACCCCCAATACCATGTGCTCTAATTTTGCCCACTAATCTCCTATGTGGGACCTTGTCGAAGGCTTTCTGAAAGTCGAGGTACACCACATCCACTGATTCTCCCCTGTCAATTTTCCTAGTTACATCCTCAAAAAATTCCAGTAGATTTGTCAAGCATGATTTCCCCTTCGTAAATCCATGCTGACTCGGAATAATCCTGTTACTGCTATCCAAATGCTCAGCAATTTCGTCTTTTATAATTGACTCCAGCATCTTCCCCACCACTGATGTCAGACTAACTGGTCTATAATTACCCATTTTCTCTCTCCCTCCTTTCTTAAAAAGTGGGATAACATTTGCTATCCTCCAATCCACAGGAACTGATCCTGAATCTATAGAACATTGAAAAATGATCTCCAATGCTTCCACTATTTCTAGAGCCACCTCCTTAAGTACCCTGGGATGCAGACCATCAGGCCCTAGGGATTTATCAGCCTTCAGTCCCATCAGTCTACCCAAAACCATTTCCTGCCTAATGTGGATTTCCTTCAGTTCCTCCATCACCCTAGGTTCTCCGGCCCCTAGAACATTTGGGAGATTGTGTGTATCTTCCTCAGTGAAGACAGATCCAAAGTAACGGTTTAACTCGTCTGCCATTTCTTTGTTCCCCATAATAAATTCCCCTGCTTCTGTCTTCAAGGGACCCACATTTGCCTTGACTATTTTTTTCCTCTTCACATACCTAAAAAAACTTTTGCTATCCTCCTTTATATTATTGGCTAGTTTACCCTCGTACCTCATCTTTTCTCCCCGTATTGCCTTCTTAGTCATCTTCTGTTGCTCTTTAAAAGAGTCCCAATCCTCTGTCTTCCCACTTATATGTGTGATACACATATATACCCAGAGGGAAATCAGCATCACTCACCCTGTCTCACCTGTCAGTGACCGCAGACTCATGTTAACTCAGGTCTGTCCCCTGTTGGACTCCTGGCTGGTGACCTTTCTGTCCCAGGTCTCCATTGTCAGAGTGACGCTGAACGCAAATTGGAGGAACAGCATCTCATATTTCGCTTGCGCACCTTGCAGCCCAATGGTCTGAATGTCGATTTCTCTCACTTCAGGTTGCCCCGGCATTCCTTCTCTCTCTATCCTTCCCCCACCCATGTCGCACTAGGTTCTCGTTTTCACCCGGCAAACAGCTAACAATGGCCTGTTTCCTTTATCATCGTTACTTTTTTTGACTATCTTCCATTGATTGTTCTTTATCTCTCCACGTCATCGTCTATATCTCTCGTTTCCCTTCTCCCTAACCAGTCTGAAGAAGGGTTTGGACCCGAAACGTCACCCATTCCTTCTCTCCAGAGATGCTCCCTGTCCGGCTGAGTTACTCCAGCTTTTTTGTGTCTGTCTTCGGTTTAAACCAGCATCTGCAGTTTCTCCTTCTTACACACATATATACAAACAGATCAATGCACAAACACATCGAGGTATACAGAAACACAGAAACAGATTGTGAGACATACGGACAGAGTGGGACAACTGGTCATAAAAACAGACACATGGTTCCAGTGGTAATATTGTGGTATGATGATGAAAGGGAAATAATTGGCGGATAATTAATGCAGCAAAGATTGACAAGTCTAGTTTTAAAGATGATAATTTTGCTATATGAGGCGTGTTTGAGTGGCCTAGGCCTGTATTGCGGAGAGTTTAGAAGGTGTAAATCGTAGAGGGCATATGATCAAGGAAACAGTACGAAAATATAACGGAGGATTGTAAGGATTTTAAAAATACACGTAACATCTAAGAATATGCTTCCAGAGGGCACTGCAGTAGCAGCGATCACACCGATGTTTAAGAGTTATTTACACAGCCACTCCAGGGAACGTGGGATAGGCACGGGCAAGGAAAAGAGGGAAACGGGCCATGTGCAACCAAATGGGATTAGTTTATGTTCATAGGCATAATGGATGGCGCTGATATGCTGGGCCAAAGGGCGTGTACCTGTTCTGTATGTTTCTATTGGGGGAAGGATATTCTTGCTATTGAGGGCGTGCAGCGTAGGTTTACTAGGTTAATTCCCGGAATGGCGGGACTGTCATATGTTGAAAGACTGGAGTGACTAGGCTTGTATACACTGGAATTTACAACGATGAGAGGGGACGTTATCGAAAAATATAAGATTATTAAGGGATTGGACACGTTAGAGGCAGGAAACATATTCCCAATGTTGGGGGAGTCCGGAACCAGGGGCCACAGTTTAAGAAAAAGGGGTAGACCATTTAGAAAGGAGATGAGGACAAACTTTTTCAGTAAGAGAGTTGTAGATCTGTGGAATTCTCTGCCTCCGAAGGCAGTGGAGGCCAATTCTCTCAGTGCATTCAAGAGAGAGCTAGATAGAGCTCTTAAGTATAGCGGAGACAGGAGGTGTGGGGAGAAGGCAGGAACGGGGTACTGATTGAGAATGATCAGCCATGATCACATTGAATAGTGGTGCTGGCTCGAAGGGCCGAATGGCCTACTCCTGCGTCTATAGTCTATTGTCTATGTTCTATGTTAAAGAGAAAGTGAGGAGATCTCAGTGAAACACAAAGTTCTACTTGACTTAACAGGCAGCATGATGGAAGGATCTTTCCCTTTCCTGGGGTGTCCAGAGCAGAGGTTATTATCTCAGAATAGGAAGTAGGTTTTATAGGACAGAGATAAGGAGATATTTCCGCTCTCAGAGGATGGTAGACCTTTGGGATTCGCCACATCGGATGGCAGTAAAGGCTCAGTGATTCACTTCATTCAGTCCCAGTCTACTGCAGAGAAATGGACCCTTCGACCCACTATCTCTATTCCGATCTTATTACACACCTACATCAATCCCATTGGTTCACAACATGTCAACGCCCTTATATACCTCGTACAAGTGTCTGTCTAAATGACTCTTGAAATTAGTGATTCCACCTCCTCCAACGGGATCACGTTCCAGGTATCAACTACTCTCTGTGCAAGAGATTTATCCCTCACATCTATATACTAAAACTCTCGCTTGTTTGTTTGTTTGTTCCTGAACTACAGCCAAAACGGTACACGATAGCGCCCCAATTTGTGGCCCACCTTACTCACCGTCGTCCCTTTGGTGCTAATGGAAGAAGTTTCATTGAAATCAGTGTTATATTTTTAAAGTTATTCCCATTTTAAAGTTTAAATCTATCTCCTAGGGAGGGTGGAGGATGGAGGATAAGGGGGGTTGATGGGGGAGGGGAAGGGGAGAGGGGAGGGTGAGTGGAGGGAGTGGGGTGGGGGATGGTGGGTTGGAGGAGGGGAGCGGGTAGAGGGAGGGGGAAGGAGGGGGGAGGAGAGGGTGCTGCACCAATGCAGTATAGATTTGGGTCCAACGGGTCCACTTGGTCTATTCTTCTTTAAAACTCCTTCCTCTCAGTTTAAACCAATAACCTTGTTTTTGATACCATTAAGATGGGGAACTGAATCTGACTAACTAACCCCTCTCTGTCTCTCGTAAACTTGTAAAGTTATCCCAGGTCTCCAAATCAGCATTATTCAAGTCCTCCAATGGAGGCAACATCCTGGTGAATCTCCTTTGCACTCTCTCCAGCACAGCCACATCTTTCCTCATTTTTAATAACCTCCAGTAAACATTTAACTCCTCAACTGCCCCGCCAATCTAGCCCCCATTTTCACCACCATAAGCAAAAGCACTCAATATCACGCCCGCACACCCATCCGCCCACTATTTCTCCTATCTCCTCTCTCCCAATTCCATCTGCTTGCCCACGACATATCAGCATGGAGGCAACCAATGGAGGCAACTTCCCGGTGAATCTCCTTTGCAATCTCTCCAGCACAGTCACATCTTTCCCCCTGTATTACCAAAATATAACGACCTAATTTTTAATTACCTCCAGTAGACATTTAACTCCTCAACTGTCCCGCCAATCAAGCCCCCATTTTCACTCAATATCACGCCCGCACACCCATCCGCCCACCATTTCTCCTACCTCCTCTCTCACAATTGCATCTGCTTGCCCACGACATACCACAACTCTCGCCTCCACCTCACGAGAAAATATCCGGGAAGGATTTCTGTTGTCCATCTTACGTGGTAGGGGGAGGGGGAAAGAAAACTCCGGACAGATTTTCAGTTGTCCGCCCGCCTGTGCCTGAGGCCGAGCGGCTTCTCCCCCGGTCCCGGGGCCGCGCTCCCCGAGTCTCCCCCCGACCCCCGGGGACTCTCTGATTCTCTGCTTCTCCCCCCAGTCTCCGTCACCCTGGATGTGGAAACAGCGCATGCGCGGCTCGAGGTGTCTGAGGATCGGAAGAGGGTGAGACGGACCGGGACCCGGAGGAGTCTCCCTGACACCGGGAAGAGGTTTACAGTCCAGGCGTGTGTGCTGGGATCGCAGGGATTCACATCGGGGAGACATTACTGGGAGGTGGAGGTGGCGGGGAGTGAGAGCTGGAGTCTGGGAGTCGCCGTAGAGTCTGTGGAGAGGAAGAGACCAGTCAGACTGACCCCGGAGAATGGAGTCTGGAGGATCAGGCGGCGGGATGACGCGTTTTTTGCATTCACCTCCCCTTCATCCCGTCTCCCCGCCCGTCCCATCCCCGGGAGGGTGGGAGTTTATCTCAGTTACGAGTCCGGGACAGTTTCATTTTACGACGCGGACACCAAGTCCCATCTCCACACCTTCACTAGGAATAAATTCACGGAGAAACTTTATCCTTTTTTCGGGATCTGGGATGTAAACCAGTGGCTGAGAATCTGCTCCGGTTTCGCTCCGTGTCAGTAATTAACAAATTCTATCAATCCTTCACCAGCACCTGGAATATAGTTAAATCACCTCTGTTCCGGGAATCGATGACCATAAAACTCCTGGACTGCCGCCTGTGATGATAATAATAATAATAACAATAATAATAAATTCATTTAATTGTCCCACACCGTGGAAATTTGCAGTGTTACAGCAGCAATGTGGATAACAGGAGACACTCATTATAAATAAAAAATAAAGACAAGGATAAATTGTCATCAGTTTATTGTGTATTCCTTAACTGTTACTGTTGACTGGTCTGTTGGGAGCAGTGCTGGTTGTGCAGTCTCACAGCAGCGGGAAGGAAGGACCTCAGATATCTCAAGTTAAAGAGCAAATCGGAGCTCGGTGCCTCTGTAGTCACAAGAGACTGCAGATACTGGAATCTTCAACAAAAGACAAAGTGCTGGAGTAACTCAGTGAGTCACACAGCGTCTGTGGAGGGAATTGGACAGACGAGGTTTCAGATTGGGACCCTTCTTCAGCTTATCCGCCCCCTTGTACTCCGCCTTTTCCTCGTCCTCTTAGATTGCGTTATTGTCACAGGCGCTGCTCTCGGGTCGGTGAATTCACCCAGCATCCAAATCTGCTCGTTCTCTCGACCTAAGGCCCCGACCCCCCCCCCCCCCCCCTCACCCCGACGCGCCCCGGCAACTGTCCAACAACTAATAAGAAAGGCAATGGGATGTTGCCTTCATTACGAGAGGATTTGAGTTGAGCAAGGAGATCCTACTGCAGTTGTACAGAGCCCTGGCGAGACCACACCTGGAGTATTGTGTGCAAGTTTGGTCCCCTAATTTGAGGAAGGACATTATTGCTATTACCAGAGTGCTGCGTAGGTTCACCAGGTTAATTTCCGGGATGGCGGGACAGACGTAAGATGAAAGACTGGGCCGACTGGGCTTGTATTCGCTGGAATTTAGAAGAATGAGAGGGGATCTTACAGAAACATATAAAATTCTTAGAGGATTGGACAGGGTAGATGCAGGAAAAATGTTCCCGATGTTGGAGGAGTCCAGAACCAGGGGTCAAAGTTTGAGAATAAGGGGTCGGCCATTTAGTACTGAGATGAGGAAAAACCTTTTCACCCAGAGAGCTGTGAATCTGCGGAATTCTCTGCCACAGAAGGCAGTGGAGGCCAATTCACTGGATGTTTTCAAGAGAGAGTTAGATTTAGCTCTTAGGGCTCAGGGAATTAAGGGATATGGGGAAAAATCCAGAGTACTGATTTTGGATGATCAGCCATGATCATATTGAATGGTGGTGCTGGCTCGAAGGGCCGAACGACCTACTCCTGCACCTATTTTCTATGTTTCTATAATCGAGCAATTATTTATTCATTGTCGCGAAGTTTCAAGAGTTTTATTGTCATGTGTCTAGCGACGGAATAAATATTTGCAGCAGGCCAACAGATATGTTGATATATTACCCTGTAAAAAAAAACCATAATAAACCATGATGTACTTACTTCTGTGTTTATCTTCTTCTTACCATCCGCCAAGAAGCAAATGGCCCTTCCTGATGGAGCAATGACTCACTTGTGACGTCTGCTAATTCCGTGAGCTGCCAATAGACAATAGGTCCCGGAGGAGTACATTCGGCCCTTCGAGCCAGCACCGCCATTCAATGTGATCATGGCTGATCATTCTCAATCAGTACCCCGTTCCTGCTTTCTCCCCATACCCCCTGACTCCGCTATCCTTAAGAGCTCTATCTAGCTCTCTCTTGAATGTATTCAGAGAATTGGCCTCCACTGCCCTCTGAGGCAGAGAATTCCACAGATTCACAACTCTCTGACTAAAAAAGTTTTTCCTCATCTCTGTTCTAAATGGCCTACCCCTTATTCTTAAACAGTGGCCCCTGGTTCTGGACTCCCCCAACATTGGGAACATGTTTCCTGCCTCTAACGTGTCCAACCCCTTAATAATCTTATACGTTTCGATAAGATCCCCTCTCATCCTTCTAAATTCCAGTGTATACAAACCTAGTCGCTCCAGTCTTTGAACATAACCTAGTCGCTCCAGTCTTTCAACATAGTCTTTCAACAGATGAGCATTTTCAGTTGACAACGCACTGAATGGAAAATGATTAATAGAACTTTATGTATAGGTCTTTAGAACAGATGTAACCCCCTTGCCAATTAGCTTATTACTACTTGAGCTCTATAGCTCTTCCAGTGTTCATTCCTATCAACTTGCATTATACTGTGTAACTAAAAATTATGACTGCAAAAAAACATTGAGGATACCAGATAAAGTTTATCAATTAATAAAAGAAATGCCCCCACCACTCACAGATGTGAAATAATTCCCTCTGATCCAATTATATTGACTAAAATCAAAGGTACATGAAAATTTATTTTCTGCTCACTTCACTTGAATGTTATTGGGTTATAATTTGTATTTTTCTCATTCTGAGGATAGAACATGCGATCATAGTTATTCTTTGCCCTATATTTCATTTTCCTGATCCAAAACTATGTCCCTTGAACTCCTTTAATATCCAGGAATCTATGAAACTGCATTTTGAATGAAGTCAGCGACTCAACCTGCACAAATAAAGACATAAAGTGCTTGAGTAACTCAACGGGTCAGACTGCATCTCTGGCGAACAAGGATTGGTGATGCTCCAGGTCGGAACCAGACTGATTGTGGTGGGGAGAGAAAAATAGAAGAGAGGGGAGTAGTTCAAGGGCTGGTAAGAGATAGGTGGATATAGGTGAGTGGGGCGGGGGTGGGGGGTTGATAGGCTGATGGTTGGACAAATGCCAGAGTTCAAAAACAGATTGTGAAGTCAGAGGAAGGAATGCAGGTGGAGGGGATGTGGCAGTGGAGAAATGGGTGCGAGTAGTCCAGGTGGGGCACAGGGGAGAGGGGAAAAGGGAAGCAAAAAAGGAGTTGTATGTAGGTTGGCTAAATAAGATTAGAGAATTCAGTGTTCATAATGTCAAGTTGTAAGGTACCCAAGCGGAATATAAGGTGGACACAAAATACTGGAGTAACTCAGCAGGTCAGACAGCATCTCTGGAGAAAATGAATCACTGACGTTTCAGGCGACACACTCCTTCAGCAACGGAATATAAGGTGCTGCTCCTCCCTTTGCATGTGGCCGCACTCAGGCAATGGAGGACAAACCAGCATCTGCAATTCCTTTGTCTACGTTAAACCTGCACAGCCCTCCTGGAGAGATAATTCCAAGGATTTGAATTCTGAAGAATTCTCCCCTCCAGCTCTTCAAGAAATAGAAACATTGAAAGTAGGTGCAGGAGTATGCCATTCGGCCCTTCGAGCCAGCACCACCATTCAATATGATCATGGCTGATCATCCAGAATCAATATCCTATTCCTGCTTTTTCCTCATATCCCTTGATTTCATTGGCCCTAAGAGCTATATCTAACTCTCTCTCTCGAATGAATGAATGAATGAATGAATAAGTTTATTGGCCAGGTACATACACATACAAGGAATGGGTCTTGGTGCCCCGCTCACAAGTAATAACACGAACATACAGTAAACAATTAAGAATAAAGCATAAAACATTAAAACATTAAGGCTACAACATTACGGTTTAAACATGTGAGTGAAATAAACCAGAGTAAAAAGAGACTACAGACTTTTGGTTATTGAGTAGAGCTACTACTCACGGAAACAAAGCTGTTTTTATGTCTGGCTGTGGCTGCTTTGACAGTCTTGAATACATCCAGTGACCTGGCCTCCACTGCCTCCTATGCCAGAGAATTCCACAGATTCACAACTCTCTGGGTGAAAAAGTTTTTCCTCATCTCAGTCCTAAATGGCCTACCCCTTATTCTCAAACTATGACCCCTGGTTCTGGACTCCCCCAACATCGGGAACATTTTTCCTGCATCTAGCCTGTCCAATCCCTCAAGAATTGTATATGTCTCTATAAGATTCTCTCTCATCCTCCTATATTCTAATAAATACATGCTTTTGGTTCTAATAAAGGACTTCTGAATGGATTGTATTTTATAGATTATGGGAGACGGATATGATCGAGAACAAACTGGTGATTTAGCATATTCCAGTCATGCTGTTAGTTGGCCTTTGTCAGGTTGCAACAGGGAACTTTAACTGAGTGCAGTTGGCATTCCCAATTGCCGAGCAATAACTCCTGCTGAAATTCAATGCATGTAGAAACCAGGATGGTGACACTCAGACCAGGGCCGTCTTAACGCATGGGCCTGATGGGCACTTGCCCGGGGGCCCCATGCTGATCTGTGTATGTTAAGTGACTTGCAATAAATAAATACTACTTTAAAAATGTAGGTTCAATAAGTGCTTTTTTCGCAACATTTTCAGTGCTTCTCACAGCGATCTGTAAGTGCTTTTCGCAACAATGTAGCACCCTAAGTCCATCGCTAAGTGCTTTTCACCGGCACGACAGGGGGGGGGGCTGGTAGGGAAAGGGGGGTGGGGGAGAGTAACGGTGGGGGCCCCAGTACACTGCTTTGCCCGGGGGCCCATAATGCTGTAAAAACGGCCCTGACTCAGACGTGAATAACGGCACTAAACGTTATTCATGTTTATCATGTATCTGCACACTTTGGATGGCTCTTTCCACTGACTGGTTAGCACACAGCAAAAGCTTTTCACTGTACCTCTGTACACATGACAATAAACTAAACTCAGACTTAGACTCAAACTCAACTGTGACACCTTTGACAATTAAATTAAGATTCACTTATGTTTTGTGTTCTGCCTATTACAGTCTTATTCTTTTCACTGTATAATTTGAGTTTTCTTGGGTTGTCTGGGTCCATATGCCTGTGTTGCTGCTGCAAGAAAGATTTTCATTGTACCTGCACCCGACCTTGCTTGTGCGTATGACAATAAATTTGTGAAGATAGGTATAAGAATATGAACCGTTACATTTAGAAAAGGTGCATGGATTCAAGTATCGGTGCAACAGGGACTGCAGTCCTTGAAGCAAAATATATTTGATTTCCAGTTGAGTAGAAGTAATTTTTTTGTTGTTGAACGGCATCCAGGCCATGCTGACAGCTTGCCAAGCAAACCGATTGTGTTTCTAATTGCCAATCTGTTGATGATTGCAGCTGGTCAGATCTGCTTGCATTGTCAGAGAGGATTTTGAGGATAAGCTTGAGTGATTCCACAGCTCAGGTGTCACTCGGTGTCACAATGACTCAGCTTGGGAGGATCCAGGGAGTTACATCCAGAAAATAGCTTTTGGGCTCTATCAATATTTAATCGGTGAAATCAAAAGCCAGCATTCTTTTTTATCAAGGAACTGCGAAGTGGCACAGTGAGGAGGGCCACTCACTCAGTGCTGGAGATAAGGGTTTGATACTGACCTTGGGTAATGCCGAGTTTGGAGTTTTGCATGTTCTCTCTAAGACCACATGGGTTTCCCCTCGGACCTAGGGTGGTCGGTGTATGAAATGAATTGCCAGAGGTGGTATTGTAGGAAGGAACTGCAGATGCTGG
>NC_135971.1:8351747-8388747 GCF_053455715.1 Rhinoraja longicauda | reverse complement strand
ACAATTGGCCCTGACCTTACTCTCTTATCCCTTCTCGAACTTCCCTTCCCATTCATTCGAGAGTCCTTTGCAATTTCTCCTCTATTCGCTTCCCCGTTAACTCCATCTTCATATTCTCAGTTTGTCAACCCCTCCCCCCCCCCCCCCCCCTACTTAGTTTAAAGCCACACTTGTAGCACTAGCAAACCTGCCTGCCAGAATGTTGATCCCCCTGCTGTTAAGGTGTAACCCGTCCCTTTTGTACAGGTCACCCCTACCCCAGAAGAGATCCCAGTGGCCTAGAAATCTAAATCCCTGATCCCTGCTCCCTGCACCAGCCCCTCAGCCATACATTCATATCCCCGATCTATCTGTTCCTGCCCTCGCCAGCACGAGGTACAGGTAGCAGTCCAGAGACAACCACCTTCGATGTCCTATTTCTCAGTCTTCTTCCTAACTCTCTAAACTCACGTTGCAGTATCTCCCTCCTCTTCCTCCCCACGTCGTTCGTGCCCACGTGCACAACTACGTCCGGTTGATCGCCTTCCCTCGCCAGGATGTTCTGAAGCCGCTCCGTGATGTCTTTAATCCTGGCACCAGGGAGGCAACAGACCATCCACGAGTCCCGCCTGCCGCCACAGAATCTACTGTCCGTACCTCGGACAATGGAGTCACCCACTACTAGATCACAGGTTAGGCAGATACAACAAGTAACCAGGCTGTTGGATGAACCAATGCATCCCGACCCACCCACACTGCAAAAACATGCTGATCTATGAGTTTGAATTCTACCAGGGTAGTCAGGAAATTGGAAGTAACAGAATTAAATTATAATGAACAACGAACGAGCTGTATTGTCATGAGGATACGAGGGCGTCCTGTGGAGATCTGTGCCATAGGCCCTGCCTAACAATAGACAATAGACAATAAACAATAGGTGCAGGAGTAGGCCATTCAGCCCTTCGAGCCAGCACCGCCATTCAATGCGATGATGGCTGATCACTCTCAATCAGTACCCCGTTCCTGCCTTCTCCCCATACCCCTTCACTCCGCTATCCTTAAGAGCTCTATCCAGCTCTCTCTTGAAAGCATCCAACGAACTGGCCTCCACTGCCTTCTGAGGCAGAGAATTCCACACCTTCACCACTCTCTGACTGAAAAAGTTCTTCCTCATCTCCGTTCTAAATGGCCTACCCCTTATTCTTAAACTGTGGCCCCTTGTTCTGGACTCCCCCAACATTGGGAACATGTTATCTGCCTCTAATGTGTCCAATCCCCTAATTATCTTATATGTTTCAATAAGATCCCCCCTCATCCTTCTAAATTCCAGTGTATACAAGCCCAATCGCTCCAGCCTTTCAACATACGACAGTCCCGCCATTCCGGGAATTAACCTAGTGAACCTACGCTGCACGCCCTCCATAGCAAGAATATCCTTCCTCAAATTTGGAGACCAAAACTGCACACAGTACTCCAGGTGCGGTCTCACCAGGGCCCGGTACAACTGTAGAAGGACCTCTTTGCTCCTATACTCAACTCCTCTTGTTACGAAGGCTAACATTCCATTGGCTTTCTTCACTGCCTGCTGTACCTGCATGCTTCCTTTCATTGACTGATGCACTAGGACACCCAGATCTCGTTGAACTCCCCCTCCTCCTCCTCCTAACAAGATCTAGTCTCGGAAAAGCACGCACAGTTTCATCGGCCTGACATAGATACCGTTAAACACATTCACAAGAAAAAACTCCCGTTTGTGGGCACAACCTCCTCAATTTACGTTCCCACTGTAAACTGGATTTGATAATCTTTAGGCACAGTGAATATATTTACCTGAGTAACCCACAGACTCTGTAGTAACATACACTAAGAGTCAGGAAATTATGTTTAAGCCTTGCAGGACTTAGGAATAATTTGGAGTATTTTGTGCAGTTCTGGTCGTCCCTTTGCAGGAAGAATGTGGATGCCTTGGGAAATGTGCAGAAGAGGTTTACCAGAATGCTGCCTGGATTAGAGGGCATTAGCTATTAGGAGAGGTCGGATACATTTGCTTGTTTCAAAGCCTCAGTGTCAAATGCTGAGGGGAAACTGATAGAATTATTTTAAATTATGAGAGGCATAGACAGGGTTGACAATCAGAACCCTTTTCGCAGAGTGGAATTGTATAGACAATAGGTGCCACCTCCTACAACGGGAGCATGTTCCAGGTATCAACTAGTCTCTGTGAAGAGATTTATCCCTCACATCTATATACTAAAACTCTTGCTTGTTTGTTTGTTTGTTCCTGAACTACAGCCAAAACGGTACACGATAGTGCCACCTTACTCACCATTGTCCCTTTGGTGCTAGTGGAAGGAGTTTCATTGAAATCAGTGTTATATTTTTTAAGTTATTCACATTTTAAAGTTTAAAACTATGTCCTAGGGAGGGAGCGAGGGGGGAGCAGGGAGGATAAGGGGGGTTGAGGGGATGGAGTAGGGGGGAGGGGAAGCAGGGAGAGGGGAGGGTGGGTGGAGAGAGTGGGGTGATGGAGGGTTGGAGAGGGGTTGGAGGAGGGGAGGGGAGGGGGGGGGAGAGGGTGTTGCACCAATGCAGTAGAGGTTTGGGCCCAATGGGTCCACTTGGTCTCGTCTTCTTTAAAACTCCATCCTCTCACTTTAAACCAATAACCTTGTTTTCGATACCATTAAGATGGGGAACTGAATCTGACCAACTACCCCCTCTCTGTCTCTCGTAAACTTGTAAAGTTCTCCCAGTTCTCCAAATCAGCATTATTCAAGTCCTCCAATGGAGGCAACATCCCGGTGAATCTCCTTTGCACTCTCTCCAGCACAGTCACATCTTTCCTCATTTTTAATTACCTCCAGTAAACATTTAACTCCTCAACTGCCCCGCCAATCTAGCCCCCATTTTCACCACCATAAGCAAAAGCACTCAATATCATGCCCGCACACCCATCCGCCCACCATTTCTCCTATCTCCTCTCTCCCAATTCCATCTGCTTGCCCACGACATATCAGCATGGAGGCAACCAATGGAGGCAACTTCCCGGTGAATCTCCTTTGCAATCTCTCCAGCACAGTCACATCTTTCCCCCTGTAGTGCCAAAATATAACGACCTAATTTTTAATTACCTCCAGTAAACATTAAACTCCTCAACTGTCCCGCCAATCAAGCCTCCATTTTCACTCAATTTCACGCCCGCACACCCATCCGCCCACCATTTCTCCTACCTCCTCTCTCCCAATTGCATCTGCTTGCCCACGACATACCCCAACTCTCGCCTCTACCTCGGGAGAAAATACCCGGGAAGGATTTCTGTTGTCCATCTTACGTGGTAGGGGGAGGGGGAAAGAAAACTCCGGGCAAGGTTTCAGTTGTCCGCCGGCCTGTGCCTGAGGCCGAGCGGCCTCTCCCCCGGTCCCGGGGCCGCGCTGCCCGAGTCTCCCCCCGACCCCCGGGGACTCTCTGATTCTCTGCTTCTCCCCCCAGTCTCCGTCACCCTGGATGTGGAAACAGCGCATGCGCGGCTCGAGGTGTCTGAGGATCGGAAGAGGGTGAGACGGACCGGGACCGGGAGGAGTCTCCCTGACACCGGGAAGAGGTTTACAGGCAATGAGTGTGTGCTGGGATCGGAGGGATTCACATCGGGGAGACATTACTGGGAGGTGGAGGTGGCGGGGAGTCGGCGCTGGAGACTGGGAGTCGCTGCAGAGTCTGTGGAGAGGAAGAGAGAGGTCGCACTGACCCCGGAGACTGGAGTCTGGAGGATCAGGCGGTGGGATGAACAGTTTGATGCACGCACCTCCCCTCCATCCCGTCTCCCCGCCCGTCCCATCCCCGGGAGGGTGGGAGTTTATCTCAGTTACGAGTCCGGGACAGTTTCATTTTATGACGCGGGCACCAAGTCCCATCTCCACACCTTCACTGGGAATAAATTCACGGAGAAACTTTATCCTTTCTTCGGGATCTGGGATGAAAACCACTGGCTGAGAATCTGCTCCGGTTCCGCTCCGTGTCCGTAATTAACAAATTCTATCAATCCTTCACCAGCACCTGGAATATAGTTAAATCACCTCCGTAGTTTTCATCTCCAACTGCCGGTGTGACATTAACCGCCTCCAATTCTCCACTCCCCTGACTAACACTAACCTCTCCCCTCGTGAACGTGCAGCCCTCCACTCACTCTGCAACAACCCGGACTTAATCATTAAACCCGCTGACCTCTACCGGACCGAGGCCAGACGACAACTCTCAGACACCTCTTCCTACTTATCCCTGGACCATGACCTCACTGACAAACACCAGACCTTTATCATCAGCACCATCACGGACCTCACCATCTCCGGCGATCTACCCTCCAATACCTCCAAACTTTTAGTTCCTCAGCCCCGCACGGCCCGATTTTACCTCCTACCTAAAATCCATAAACAGAAGTCCTGGCAGACCCATTGTTTCTGCCTGCTCATGTCCCACCGAACCTATTTCCACCTACCTCGACTTTATCCTATCCCCCCTGGTCAAATCCCTCCCCACCTACATCAAAGACACCTCACACGCTCTCCAGCTCCTCGATAACTTCCGGTTTCCAGGCCTCCACTCCCTCATCTTTACCATGGATGTCCAGTCACTCTACACTACCATCCCCCACAAGGATGGTCTCAAAGCCCTCCGTTTCTTCATCGACCGTAGAACCAGCCAATCCCCATCTACCAACACTCTCCTCCGCCTAGCAGAGCTGATTCTTACCCTCAACAACTTCTCCTTTGTCTCCTCCCACTTCCTCCAAACCAGAGGCGTAGCTATGCCTGCCTCTTTGTCGGGTACGTCGAACAATCCCTGTTCCGGACGTACACTGGCCCTACCCCGAACTGTACCTCCGCTACATCGACGACTGCATTGGTGCTACCTCTTGTACCCATGCAGAACTCGCTGACTTCATACACTTCACTTCCAATTTCCATCCTGCCCATAAATATACTTCGACTAACTCCGACATCTCCCTCCCGTTTCTGGACCTCACCATCACCATCACCATCACAGGAGACAGACTAGTGACTGACATCTACCATAAACCCACTGACTAGAACAGCTATCTGGACTACACTTCTTCCCTCCCTGTCTCCTGCAAAAAGTCTATCCCCTACTCCCAATTTCTCCGTCTACGCCGCATCTGCGCCCGGGATGAGGTGTTTCACACTAGGGCATCAGAGATGTCCTCATTCTTCAGGAAACGGGGCTTCCCCTCTACATCCCGCAGCTCCTCTCTTGCTCCCCCTCCCCCCACTCGCAACAAGGACAGAATTCCCCTCGTTCTCACCTTCCACCCCACCAGCCAGCGGATCCAACAAATCATCCGCCAACATTTCCGTCACCCACAACGGGACCCCACCACTGGCCACATCTACCCATCCCCTCCCCTTTCTGCGTTCCGCAGAGACCGTTCCTTCCGTAACTCCCTGGTCCACTCGTCCCTTCCTACCCAAACCACTCCATCCCCGGGCACTTTCCCCTGCAACCGCAGGAGACGCAACACCTGTCCCTTTACCTCCCCCCTCAATTCCATCCATTGACCCAAACAGCCTTTCCAGGTGAGACAGAGGTTCACCTGCACCTCCTCCAACCTCATCTATTGTATCCGCTGCTCTAGATGTCAACTTCTTTACATCGGCGAAGTTTCAAGAGTTTTATTGTCATGTGTCTAGAGACGGAATAAATGAAATACTTGCAGGAGGCCAACAGATATGTTGATATATTACTCTGTAAATAAAAACATAATAAACCATGATGTACTTACTTCTGTGTTTATCTTCTTCTTACCATCCGCCAAGGTGCAAATGGCCCTTCCTGATGGAGCAATGACTCATTTGTAACCTCTCCCAATTCCGTGAGCTGCCTTTGCCGCTCACACTGTTGTCCGCTCTCCACGTCGACATCGACATTGTTGTTGTCAGTGCAGGGTTCCTGACCTGACCATGAAGGCTCATTGTCTTGGCAGCGTTGCAGGGTCGGCCTGGCCAATCGTAGTACATCCCATTCTACGTCACAGACAGACCATTCAGTCCATCTTCTCCTGTCAATTCTGCGGCACCAGATAAACCCCCTTCCACCCATTCACCGCACTGACCAACAATGTCCTGAACTCGATAGACCGACACGTGTTTCTCCAACAGCCCTCCCACCCCCAAAACACATACACTCTGCTTCAACCACATCTGTGGTGGCAGATTCCACTTTCTCATTGCTGAATTCCTTAAGGAATATATTGAAGACCATTTTATTTTAAAATATATATATATATTTATTTATTTTATCTTTGTCATTTGGTGTCTCCACAACTAAAGATACTTTCTCCATTCCCTCTTGGTCAAATTCATCACAAATCCAAAATTACACTATCCAATCATCACGGACGTCTTACCCGGCTAAAACGCACAACCACAACCTGTCCAGTCTATCCCGTCAGTATGGTATCATTCTAATTATCATTTTAATATTTTCTCCCTTTCTTTGGGCCTTGGCAAGAAATCGGGTGGCTGGGAATCTGCTCCGGTTCCGCTCTGGGTGTGTGAAAGGGTCGGGTCCCGGGACCGGCGTCATGATCGGGGCTCAGGGGCTGTGGGGCAGAAACCCGGTGGACAACAGGTCGGCGCTGAACGGCTCCCATTTAATCCCCAAATCCCGCGTCGGAAAAAACCCAGTGAATAGACAATAGACAATAGGTGCAGGAGGAGGCCATTCGCCCTTCGAGCCAGCACCGCCATTCAATGTGATCATGGGTGATCATTCTCAATCATTACCCCGTTCCTGCCCTCTCCACATACCCCCTGACTCCGCTATCCTTAAGAGCCCTATCTAGCTCTCCCTTTAATACATTCAGAGAATTGTCCTCCACTGCCTTCTGAGGCAGAGAATTCGACAGATTCACAACTCTGACTGAAAAAGTTTTTCCTCGTCTCAGTTCTAAATGGCCGACCCCTTATTCATTAACTGGCCCCTGGTTCTGGACTCCCCCAACATTGGGAACATGTTTCCTGCCTCTAACGTGTCCAACCCCTTAATAATCTTATACGTTTCGATAACATCTCCTCTCATCCTTCTAAATTCGAGTGTGCACAAGGGGGAATAAAACCAGGGGGAATGTAAATGTGGGAAGAGTGAAATAAACAGCAACTACGTTTAGAAGTGTTGATCCGACTCGTTTTTAAACGTGTTATCGGATCCCGTCAACTGAACTTTTATACAAATATAAGGATTGATACACTCATATTTGACCCATGGCATCCAGATCTCATCAGGATCATAAATGGTCGGAAATCTTCATCAGGACACGGAAAGGTTGGACATTGAACAAATTTGACATTGCAGTTGACCTTATTAGAAGTGGAGAGAATCATAGGTGATAGAAGCAGGATTACGCCATTCGGCCCTTTAAGTCTACTCCGCCATTCAATCATGGCTGATCTATCTCTCCCTCCCAACCCCATTCTCCTGCCTTCTCCCCATTACCCCTGACACCCGTACGAATCAAGAATCTGTCTATCTCTGCCTTAAAAATATCCATTGATTTGGCCTCCACAACACTCTGTGGTGAAGAAATCCACAGATTTATCACCCTCTGACTCAAGATATTCCTCCTCAATTGCCCAAAGGAACATCCTATAAATCTGAGACTGTGACCTCTATCGTAGATTCGATAGACAATAGACAATAGGTGCAGGAGGAGGCCATTCGGCCCTTCGAGCCAGCGCCGCCATTCAATGTGATCATGGCTGATCATTCTCAATCAGTACCCCGTTCCTGCCTTTTCCCCATACCCCCTGACTCCGCTATCCTTAAGAGCTCTATCCAGCTCTCTCTTGAATGCATTCAGAGAATTGGCCTCCACTGCCTTCTGAGGCAGAGAATTCCACAGATTCACAACTCTCTGACTGAAAAAGTTTTTCCTCATCTCAGTTCTAAATGACCTACCCCTTATTCTTAAACTGTGGCCCCTTGTTCTGGACTCCCCCAACATTGGGAACATGTTTCCTGCCTCTAACGTGTCCAACCCGTTAATAATCTTAAATGTTTCGATAAGATCTCCTCTCATCCTTCTAATCCTTCGAGTAGAAACATCCTCTCCACGTCCACTCTATCCAAGCCTTTTTCACTTATCGGTAAGTTTCAGATCACCGGGCAGGTCACGGGTGCAACCCACGGGAATGTGAATAACACGAATGGGGTTTTATGTGGGCAGGAAGAACGTGGCAATGGTGAGCCTGGGAACAATTTAAGAAGGAGATGGTAACTGCACAATTACCAATAGCGATACGATAAATCTGTATTTGTCCCCGGAGGGAAATTGGTCTGCCAATTGGTCACGACAAACAACAAGGTACACGAAAAACATGAAATTAAAATTAAAAAGAGATAGAACGAGGGTACAACGAGATCTGGGTGTCCTAGTGCATCAGTTACTGAAAGGAAGTATGCAGGTACAAGCAGCAGTGAAGAAAGCCAATGGAATGTTGGACTTCATGGCAAGAGGAGTTGAGTATAGCAAGAGGAGCAAAGAGGCCCTTCTGCAGTTGTACAGGGCCCTAATGAGACCACACCTGGAGTGCTGTGTGCAGTTTTGGTCTGCAAATTTGAGGAAGGATATTCTTGCTATTGAGGGCGTGCAGCGTAGGTTTACTTGGTTAATTCCCGGAATGGCGGGGCTGTCGTATGTTGAAAGACTGGAGCGACTAGCTTTGTATACACTGGAATTTAGAAGGATGAGAGGGGATCTTATTGAAACATATAAGATTATTAACGGCCATAGTTTAAGAATAAGGGGCAGGCCATTTCTTTAACAAAGCACATACATGTTACAACTCATAGTACCCAATGATACCTACATTATAAATTCGATTATACATGTATTGTTCTGTATTATCTCCCCACCCACAACCCCCTTCCCACCACTCCCCAGTTAGAAAAAAGAGGAAAGAGAGGAAGAAAGAGAGGAAGAAAGAGAAAGAAAGAGAGAAAGAGAGAGAGAAAGAAAGAGAGGAAGGAAGAGAGAGAGAAAGAGAGAGAGAGAGAGAGAGAGAGAGAGAGAGAGAGAGAGAGAGAGAGAGAGAGAAAGAGAAAGAGAGAGAGAAAGAGAGAGAGAAAGAAAGAGAGAAAGAAAGAAAAGAGAGAAATAAAGAGAGAGAGAGAGAGAGAAAGAGAGAGAGAGAGAGAGAGAGAGAGAGAGAGAGAGAGAGAGAGAGAGAGAGAGAGAGAGAGAGAGAGAGAGAGAGAGAGAGAGAGAGAGAGAGAGAGAGAGAGAGAGAGAGAGAGAGAGAGAGAGAGAGAAAGAGAAAGAGAGAGAGAAAAAATGAGAGAAAGAAAGAGAGAAAGAAAGAGAGAAAGAAAGAGAGAAAGAAAGAGAGAAAGAAAGAGAGAAAGAAAGAGTGAAAGAAAGAGAGAAAGAAAGAGAGAAAGAAACCTGGAGTCAAGAAGGAAACACTTCTGGCTAATTTCTTATTAAATTCTTATTAAGGGTATCAAAACAATCCTGAATTTAAATATTTCCAATTCTTAGTCCTAGTTTTAAAATGAATGGGTTCCAAACTTTCAAAAAGAAATCATATCTATTTCTCAGATTATAAGTTGCTTTTTCTAATGGGATACAACTGCGCATTTCTGCGTACCATCTTTCAATTCTTATTTCATTGTGGTCTTACCGAGTGACCGCTACACATTTTTTTGCTATTGCTATTGCTATTTTGTGAAATCTTTCCTGATATTTATCTAAAATTAACCTTGGTAATATTCCTTTGATATCTCCCAATAAAAACAACCTTGAATCCAATGGTATGGTCTTATTCATCAATTGTTCCAAAAAATTTGTTATGTCTTTCCAAAAAGGAGTTACCTTCGGACATGTCCATGTGGAGTGTAAAAAAGTACCCACATCTTGGTTGCATCTAAAACAAATCTCAGATAAGTTTTGTTTTAAATTGTTAATTTTTTTCGGAGTTAAATATAATTGATGTAAAAAATTATATTGTACTAAACTATATCTCACATTGATAGTATTTTTCATACTGTCTAAACACAATCTTTCCCAACTTTGTTCATCAATGCTAATATTCAAATCTGTTTCCCATCTTTGTCTTGATTTTTGAATTCCTATCTTTGGACTAGATTTTTGTAATAATTTATACATTGAAGATATAAATGTATTAGTTCCCTTGCCCTGAATCAAGGATTCAATTCCTTTAATTTGAAATAGAAACATTGAATTACCTAACTTTTCCCTTAAAAAAGATTGTAGTTGATAATAGAAAAAAAGACGATTCCCTGGAATTTGATATTTATTTCTCAATTGAGAAAATGTCAAAAAATTATTTACTTCATAGCAATCTCCTATATGTTTAATACCCTTCTGTTCCCAGACTTGTAATATTTGACTATTCCAAGCAAACGGCAGTAATCTATTTTTTACTAATGAAGTTTTAGCTGTTAGAAAAAATCTTTTATCATTAGCTTTAACTGTTTTCAACAATGTATTAATTAAATGTTTTAGCAAAGGAGACTCTTGATCCTTAACTAATAGCTTCGCTTCCCATTTATAGATAAATTCTTCTGAACATAGTTCTTTTATTTTATCCATTTCAATTTTAACCCATGATGTTTTTCCACCCTCTTGATAAAAGGATGAAATAAAACTCATTTGTGCTGCCAGATAGTAATTTTTAAAATTTGGTAATTGCAATCCACCTAATTCAAATTTCCATGTTAAATTTTCCATAGACACTCTTGGCGATTTACCTTTCCAAAGAAAATTTCTCACAATTTTATTCAATTCTTGATTTTTAAAATTTGGTAATGGTATAGGCAGTGTTTGAAATAAATACTGTATCCTCGGAAAAATATTCATCTTAATACAGTTCACTCTCCCTAGCAATGTAATTGGAAAATTCATCCATTTCTTCAGGTCCTCATCCATTTTTTTAATTAGTGGTTTATAATTTAGTTTATACAGATTATTTAACTTATTATCTACTTTAACCCCTAGGTACTTAATGCCTTCTGTTTGCCATTTAAACTGACTTTCTCTTTTACATTGATCATAATTGCCTTCAAAAAGAGGCATTATTTCAGTTTATTCTTTATTAATTTTGTATCCTGATACTTTCCCGTATTCTTCCAGTCTGAAATATAATTTTCTTAAGGATTCCAATGTTCTAGTAAGACAAATTAAAACATCATCTGCAAATAAAGTAATTTTGTGATTTTCCTGATTAACTTTAAATCCTTCAATGTCTAAATCTGATATTATTAGTTCTCCCAGAGGTTCAATAGCCAGTACAAATAAAGCTGTTGACAAGGGACATCCCTGTCTACTAGATCTTTCCAAATTAAATGATTGAGAAGATTGGCCATTTGTCACCACTTTGGCTTTAGGTTGTTTATAAAGGGCTTTTACCCAGTTAATGAAACCATGTCCCAATCCATACTTCTCTAATACTTTAAATAAAAAATCCCATTCTAACCTGTCAAACGCCTTTTCAGCATCTAAAGCAACTGCTACACTCAATCCCTTCCTTTTCTGTGCTAAATGTAAAATACTTATAAATCTTGCTACATTATCAGATAATCTTTTTTTGACGAATCCAGTTTGGTCCTCTTTAACCAGCTTAGGTAAAAATTCTGCCAATCACCTTGCCAAAAGCTTAGCAACTATTTTATAATCTACATTCAACAATGATATTGGTCTATAAGAAGAAGCTTTTAAAGGGTCTTTCCCTTTTTTTGGAATTACGGTTATAATTGCCATTGAGAAGGATTCTGGTAATGTAGAAGTTTTTTCCGCTTGATGTATCACTTCCATAAATACTGGCAACAACAAATCTTTAATTTTTTTATAGAACTCAGGCGGGAAACCATCTTCCTCTGGTGATTTATTACTTGGTAAAGAATGTAATACTTCCTCCACTTCTCTCAAAGTAAAGGAGGCATTTAGTCCTATCTGCTCCTCATTAGAGATTGTTGGTAATTGTATCTTGGATAAAAAGATATTTATCTTAATTTCATTCTTTTCAGATTCAGAATGATACAGATTAGTGTAGAATTGCTTAAATACCTCATTGATTTCTCTAGGTTTATAAGTAATAATGTTTTGATCTGTTCTAATTGAATTTATTGTTCTTAATATTTGTTCTTCTTTCAGTTGCCATGCCAATACCTTGTGCGCTCTTTCTCCTAATTCATAATACCTTTGTTTAGTTCGTAATATTCGTTTTTCTGTTCTGTAAGTATGTAAAGTATTGTATTGAATTTTTTTATTTGCAAGTTGTATTTTTTTCGTATCTGAAATAAGGGGCAGGCCATTTCGAGCGGAGATGAGGAAAAACTTTTTCAGTCAGAGAGTTGTGAATCTGTAGAATTCTCTGCCTCAGATGGCAGTGGAGGCTAATTCTCTGAATGCTTTCAAGAGAGAGCTAGATAGAGCTCTGAAGGCTAGCGGAGTCAGTGGGTATGGGGAGAAGGCAGGAACGGGGTACTGATTGAGAATGATCAGCCATGATCACATTGAATGGTGGTGCTGGCTCGAAGGGCCGAACGGGCTACTCCTGCGACCTATTGTCTATTGTCTAAAAAAAGTAGACTATTCCCCTGGACTGAGGATTCTAAAACTAGAGTCCAGCGGTCGCCCCCTCCCCTTCCCAACACTGGGTCTCCCACCGTGCCTCACGCTGCTCCCCTACGCTGGGCCCACCATCGTCTTCCCCTCCCCCTCTCACGCTCATCGGCTGCTGTGCGCGGGTCCATCGCGATCCTCCCTTCCCTCCGCCGCCGAGGCTCAGATTTCTAATGCGCCTACTCAACAGACAATGGACAATAGACAATAGGTGCAGGAATAGGCCAGTCGGCCCTTCGAGCCAGCAACACCATTCAATGTGATCATGGCTGATCATTCTCAATCAGTACCCCGTTCCTGCCTTCTCCCCATAACCCCTGACTCCGCTATCCTTAAGAGCTCTATCTCGCTCTCTCATGAATGCATTCAGAGAATTGGCCTCCACTGCCTTCTGAGGCAGAGAATTCCACAGATTTACAACTCTGTGACTGAAAACGTTTTTCCTCATCGCCGTTCTAAATGGCCTACCCCTTATTCTTAAATTGTGGCCCCTAGTTCTGGACTCCCCCAACATTGGGAACATGTTTCCTGCCTCTAACGTGTGCAATCCCTTAATAATCTTATATGTTTCGATAAGATCCCCTCTCATCCTTCTAAATTCCAGTGTTTGCAAACATGGTCGCTCCAGTCTTTCAACATACGACAGTCCCGCCATTCCGGGAATTAACCTAGTAAACATACGCAGCACGCCCTCAACAACAAGAATATCCTTCCTCAAATTTGGAGACCAAAACTGCACACAGTACTCCAGGTGCGGTCTCACTAGGGCCCTGTACAACTGCAGAAGGACCTCTTTGCTCCTATACTCATGAGGCGAAGTGCTGTTCCTCGAGAACGCATGGAAACGTTCATTGTCCATGGGATTCGGAGAGTTCTCGGAGTTTAACTTCATGAAGTAGAAACAAGGAACCGCAACATGCTGGAGTAACTCGGCGGCCAGGAAGCGTCCCTGAAGAACACGGATAGGCGAAGTTTTGGGACGGGATCTTTCTTGGGATAAAACATGGGTAGATGACGTTTCGGGTGCGGGTCCATTTTCAGACCGAAGAAGGGTCCCAACCCGAAACATCACCGATACGTTTTCCAGAGATGGTGCCTGACCCGCCGAGTTACTCCAGCACGTTGTATAATTCTGTGAATCTGTGTGGCTTCTCGTCAAGCTCTCAAACACCCGTTTAAACTAATCCCAGTGTAGCTCGCCCGGTGTTCCGCTAAATCCCTTAAATCATTTCCAAAGTACAGAAGCAACTCTATTTTTTAGTGCGACAAAACCGGATTATCGAGGAGCGGTCCGCGCGGTTAGAGCGAGAACGTGCAAACTCCACACAGTGAGCACCAGGTCGAAGCCAACACTGGGTCGTTGTATCTGTGCGACGGCAGGTCATTGTAGCTGTACCACAATAGTGCCCGCATGCGATGGAAAACTAAAGGGCAGTCAACGGGAATGTCACAATCACCCCGGTGATACTGCCTGACCTGCTGAGTTACTCCAGCATTTTGTGAATAAATACCCAGCTAACAATGGCCTGTTTCCGTTAACACCCTAACTTTTTTTTGCATATTTTTCATTCATGTGTTCTACATCTCTCTGCATCCTCGTCTGTATCTATCGTTTCTCTTTCCCCTAACGCTCACTCTGAAGAAGGGTCTCGACCAGAAACGTCGCCCATTCATTTTCTCCAGAGGTGCTGTCAGACCCGTTGAGTTACTCCAGCTTTTAGTGTCTATCTTCGATTTAAACCAGTATCTGCAGTTCCTTCCTACACGTGTAGATTACACAGAGAGACTGTAGAACGCCACATTTCACCGGTGTTCGCACGTTACCATTTAACAGTCGCTCTAAATTTATATTACACCATCGTTTCCCATCCACGTATGGCACCATTTTGGCCTTGCCGCCCATGTTCTGCTTTACACTGTCCCAGGTCCATATCTCTGGTATGTATATACACTTTCAAGAACGAACGGCCCCTCCCTCCTGTGAGATTAGTTGCAGGTTTGCTCGGACAACTTCACAATGAACCCTTGCAGTTTAATGTGGATAAATGTGAGCTTATCCACTTTGGTGGTAAGAATAGGAAGACAGATTATTATCTGAATGGTGTCAAGTTTGGAAAAGGGGACGTACAATGAGATCTGGGTGTCCGAGTGCATCACTGAAAGGAAGCATGCAGGTACAGCAGGCAGTGAAGAAAGCCAATGGCATGTTGGCCATCATAACAATGGGAGTTGAGTATAGGAACAAAGAGGTCCTTCTGCAGTTGTTCATTGCCCTAGTGAGAACGCACCTGGAGTGCTGTGTGCAGTTTTGGTCTCCAAATTTGAGGAGGGATATTCTTGCTATTGAGGACGTGCAGCTTAGGTTCACTAGGTTAATTCCCGGAATTCTGGGACTGTCGTATGTTGAAAGACAGGAGCGAATTGACTTGTATACACTGGAATTTAGAAGGATGAGAGAGGATCTTATTGAAACATATAAGATTATTAAGGGATTGGACACGTTGGAGGCAGGAAACATGTTCCCAATGTTGGGGGAGTCCAGAACCAGGGGCCACAGTTTAAGACTAAAGGGTAGGCCATTTAGAACGGAGATCAGGAAAACGTTTTTCAGTCAGAGAGTTGTAAATCTGTGGAATTCTATGTCTCAGAAGGCAGTGGAGGCCAATTCTCTGGATGCATTCAAGAGAGAGCTAGATAAGGATAGCGGAGTCAGGGGGTACGGGGAGAAGGCAGGAACGGGGTACGGTTTGAGAATGATCAGCCATGATCACATTGAATGTTGGTGCTGGCTCGAAGGGCTGAATGGACTCCTGCCGCGTCTATTGCAGTCAATTACCATTCATTATACGAAGTGGGAGGGTGTGGAGTGGATAACGCGATACCGCAGGAATTCAGCCGCACCCAAAAGCAAATAGACTTCAAACCGGAAATTGCCGGAAATTAAAATGGCTTCGAAAGACCAGGTCGAGAGTTGGTCCGAGGAGGTAGTTTGTCCCATCTGCCTGGATTTCTTCACCGACCCGGTTATACTGGAGTGCGGGCACAACTTCTGCCGCTCCTGTATCACACAGAGTTGGGACAGCGATGAGAGAAACTCCTGCCCGGAATGTAGAGAGGAGTTTACAGACCGCAGCCTCAAAGTAAATCGGGCCTTGGCGAGACTGTCTGAGAAAGCTCGAGCACTGAGCCTGAAACGGACAGAGAAGGGAAGTAAACTTTTCTGCGAGGAACATCAAGAAGAAATGAAGCTGTTTTGCGAAAATGACAAGAAACTGATCTGTCTGGTTTGTCGAGATGCGCTGGAACACAGAAACCACAGCTTCCAGCCGATTAAAGAAGCTGTTGACATCTACAAGGTTAATGCAAACAGATTTGTATCTTTATTTACCTTGTTGAGTCTTTGTTGTCTAACGCCTTTATTCTTTGATCCCAGGCTCGGGTAAAATCGGCCATAGAATCTGTCACGAAAAATAAATCTGATATCGAAGAAAGAGAACAGCAACAACTACGAAAGATTTCCAAAGTTCGGGTGAGGCCTTTATGTCTGGAATTTTTATGCAGCGTTGCTCATTTTAATGTGTAGTGGACATGTTGGATCAATTGACTGCTGAAATGAGGCGCGTAGGAAGGAACTGCAGATGCTGGTTTAAACGGAAGATAGACACAAAAAGTTGGAGGAACTCCGCGGGGCTGGCAGCATCTCTGGAGAGAATGAATGGGTGATGTTTCGGGACGAGACCCTTCTTCAGACTGGTTAGAGATAAGGGAAACGAGGGCCATAGAGTAGACGTTGATGCAGAAAAATAAAGAACAATGAATAAACGATAGGCACACAAGTAATGACGATAAAGGAAACAGGCCATTGTTAGCTGTTGATGGGGTGAAAGCGAGAAGTTAGTGCGACTTGGGTGGGGGAGGGATAGAGAGGGAGGGAATGCCGGGGCTACCGGAAGTGAGAGAAGTCAATATTACTGGGCTGAAAGCTGCCCAAGCGAAATGTGAGATGCTGTTTCTCCAATTTTGCAATTAGCCTCCCTCTGACAATGGAGGAGACCTAGGACGGAAAGGTCAATGTGGGAATGGGAAGGAGAATTAAAGGAGAATTAAACTTCTTTGTTTCAGGAAAGTGTGAGAGAATTTGATTGGATAGATAATTCTGAGAACCGGACGCTGATGGGCTATATAGTCACTTATTCTGTAAACAAACACAATACAGAAATGTATTATGTTAATCTTCAGCATTCATTTGACAGGAAGAGTCACACAGCCTTCAGTCCCATGTCACATCCCAGTTTGCTGAACTGCACCAGATTATCACTGAGAAAGAAAAGTACTTCCTCAAAGATATACGCAAAGATGAGAAGCGGATTCTAAATCTAATGGAGAAAAATCTTCGGGAGATTCAAAAGAATTTAAATTCTATTCAAGTGGAACTCCTGCGTTTACAGGAACGGATGGAACAAAAAGACAGCGTGAAATTTCTAAAAGTAAGGAAGTCTATTTAAATTTGCTTCTATAAATGTACACCGTCACAAAATGGCATCCGATATATTTGAAACAAATTCAACCATGTTGTCTATTGTCTATGCATCTGCTGTTCCTTCCTACACATCACTAACATCATATTCAATAGACAAGAGACAACAAGTGCAGAAGTAGACCATGCAACCCTTTGAGCCAGCAACTCCATTCAATGTGATCACGGCTGATCATTCTCAATCAGTACCCCGTTCCTGCCTTCTCCCCATACCCCATGACTCCGCTATCATTAAGAGCTCTATCTAGCTCTCTCTTGAAAGCATCCAGAGAATTGGCCTCCACTGCCTTCTGAGGCAGTGAATTCCACAGATTCACAACTCTCTGACTGAAAATGTTTTTCCTCATCTCCGTTCTAAATGGCCTATCCTTTAATCGGCTGAAACGCACAACCTGTCCAGACTATCCTGTCAGCATCGTGTAATTTTCAGAATAATCTTTATACTTCCTCCATCGGTTCTATGTCTGCAATATCATTATTCTTCTCTGTGTGTCATTTTGGGTGAGTGGAGAAATGGGAACTTTTAGCACCTCGTAATAATCTGGGTGAAATTCATGCTCTCGGTAGTTCTGTCTCGATCAATTCAGTCTTGTGTTTTATTTATTTCAGGAGGAAGCTGTCCGCAAGCAAAGGTAGGGCATGTTCTTCACTGAAACTCTGCATGAAACATATTTCCTCATAAACATCAATGCAGAATTTGTAATCAGCTATTTAATACTTGCAGGACTAGTGATGATGGGCATTTATTGTCAGTGACAGATGGTGCCATAACGGCTGAAAAATTCAACCACCTCTTTTTGTTGAAGGCAGCGTTGATAGAAACGTTTGACTCCTTTAAAGAAGGTAAAACATATGGACTTATTTCACTTGGTTTGTGGGACACATTGATGTTTTTATGTGACGCAAAGATTGGTCAGGAGAAGCACTGAATGGTAATTGGAGTTTCATTTCTGCACCAACCCACTGACTGAGAAGCCTCACGCACACATGTTTAGCTGGAGATGTTAGGTCCTGGAACACATGCAACACAGGAGCACGATAGACAATAGATGCAGGAGGAGGCCATTCGGCCCTTCGAGCCAGTACCGCCATTCAACGTGATCATGGCTGATCATTCTCAATCAGTACCCCGTTCCTGCCTTCTCCCCATACCCCCTGACTCCGCTGTCCTTAAGAGTTCTATCTAGCACTCTCTTGAATGCATTCAGAGAATTGGCCTCCACTGCCTTCTGAGGCAGAG
Organism: Rhinoraja longicauda; assembly: GCF_053455715.1. NCBI lineage: Eukaryota > Metazoa > Chordata > Chondrichthyes > Rajiformes > Arhynchobatidae > Rhinoraja > Rhinoraja longicauda. Next base: position 8,370,336 of record NC_135971.1, on the reverse strand, counting down.
AATTCCACAGATTCACAACTCTCTGACTGAAAAAGTTTTTCCTCATCTCAGTTCGAAATGGCCTACCCCTTATTCTTAAACTGTGGCCCCTTGTTCTGGACTACCCCAACAATGGGAACATGTTTCCTGCCTCTAATGTGTTCAACCCCTTAATAATCTTATAAGTTTCGATAAGATCCCCTCTCATCCTTATTAAGGCCAACATTCCATTGGCCTTCTTCACTGCCTGCTGTACCTGCATGCTTCCTTACAGTGAATGATGCACTAGGACACCCAGATCTCGTTGTACGTCCCTTTTTATAACATGACACCATTCAGATAATACGCTGCCTTCCTATTCTTACCACCAAAGTGTATAACCTCACACTTATCCACATTAAACTGCATCTGCCATGCATCCGCCCACTCACACAACCTGTCCAAGTCACCATGCAACCTCGTAGCATCTTCCGCACAGTTCACACTACCACCCAGCTTTGTATCATCTACAAATTTGCTAATAGTACTTTTAATCCCTTCATCCAAGTCATTAATGTATATTGTAAATAACTGCGGTCCCAGCACCGAACCTTGCGGTACCCCACTAGTTACTGCCTGCCATTCTGAAAGGGACCCATTTATCCCCACTCTTTGCTTTCGTTCTGTCAACCAATTTTCTATCCATGTCAGTACCCTACCTCCAATACCATGTGCTCTAATTTTGCCCACTAATCTCCTATGTGGAACCTTGTCGAAGGCTTTCTGAAAGTCAAGGTACACCACATCCACCGGCTCAGGCCTGTCCATTTTCCTAGTTACATCCTCAAAGAATTCCAGAAAATTAGTCAAGCATGATTTCCCCTTCGTAAATACATGCTGACTCAGAACGATCCTGTTACTGCCATCCAAATGCTCCGCAATTTTGTCTTTTATAATTTACTCCAGCATCTTCCCCACCACTGATGTAAGACGAACTGGTCTATAATTTCCCGTTTTCTCTCTCCCTCCTTTTTTAAAAAGTGGGACAACATTAGCTACCCTCCAATCCACAGGAACTGATCCCGAATCTATAGAACATTGGAAAATGATCACCAATGCTTCTACAATTTCTAGCGCCACCTCCTTAAGTACTCTGGGATGCAGACCATCAGGCCCTTGGGATTGATCAGCCTTCAGTCCGATCAGTCTACCCAACACCATTTCCTGCCTAATGTGGATTTCCTTCAGTTCCTCCGTCACCCTAGGATCTCTTGCCACTAGAACATCTGGGAGATTGCTTGTATCTTCTTTAGTGAAGACAGATCCAAAGTACCGGTTCAACTTGTCTGCCATTTCCTGGTTCCCCGTAATACATTCCCCCGCTTCTGTCTTCAAGGGACCCACATTTGCCTATTTTTCCTCTTTACGTACCTAAAAAAGCTTTCACTATCCTCCTTTATATTATTGGCTAGGTTACCCTCGTACCTCATCTTTTCTCCCCGTATTGCCTTCTTTGTCATCTTCTGTTGCTCTTTAAAAGAGTCCCAATCCTCTGGCTTCCCACTCTTCTTTGCATGGTTGTACTTCTTCTCTTTTATTTTTATGCTGTCCTTGACTTCCCTTGTCAGCCACCGGTGCCTCTTACTCCCCTTAGAATCTTTCCTCCTCTTTGGGATAAATTGATCCTGCAACTTCTGCATTATTCCCAGGAATACCTGCCATTGCTGTTCCACCATCTCCCCTGCTAGGGCCTCCTTCCAGTCAATTCTGGCCAGCTCCTGCCTCATGCCTCTGTAATCCCCTTTGCTATACTGTAATACTGACACTTCCGATTTTCCCTTCTCCCTCTCAATTTGTAGAGTAAAACTTATCATATTGTGATCACTGCCTCCTAATGGCTCTTTTACCTCGAGTCCCCTTATCAGATCAGGTTCATTACACAACACTAAATCCAGAATTGCCTTCTCCCGAGTAGGCTCCAGTACAAGCTGTTCTAAGAATCCATCTTGGAGACACTCCACAAACTCTCTTTCCTGGGGTCCATTACCAACCTGATTTTCCCAGTCTACCTGCATGTTAAAATCTCCCATAACCACCGTAGCATTACATTTGCAACATGCCAATTTTAGCTCCTGATTCAACTTGCACCCTATGTCGAGGCTACTGTTTGGGGGCCTGTAGATAACTCCCATTAGGGTCTTTTTACCCTTACAATTCCTCATTTCTATCCATACTGATTCTACATCTCCTGATTCTATGTCACCCCTTGCAAGGGAGTGAATATCATTCCTCACCAACAGACCGACCCCACCCCCTCTGCCCACCTGTCTGTCTTTACTATACGTTGTGCACCCCTGAATATTCAGTTCCCAGCCCTGGCCCTCTTGTAGCCATGTCTCAGTGATTCCCACGACATCATACTTGCCAATGTCTAACTGAGCCTCAGTCTCATCCACTTCATTTTTTGTACTTCGCGCATTTAAATACAACATTATGTTTCAGCTTTACAGGACTTAGGCATAATTTGGAGTATTTTGTGCAGTTCTGGTCGTCCCTTTGCAGGAAGAATGTGGATGCCTTGGGAAATGTGCAGAAGAGGTTTACCAGAATGCTGCCTGGATTAGAGGGCATTAGCTATTAGGAGAGGTCGGATACATCTGCTTGTTTCAAAGCCTCAGTGTCAAAGGCTGAGGGGAAACTGGTAGAATTATTTTAAATTATGAGAGGCATAGACAGGGTTGACAGTCAGAACCCTTTTCGCAGAGTGGAATTGTATAGACAATAGGTGCCACCTCCTACAACGGGAGCATGTTCCAGGTATCAACTAGTCTCTGTGCAAGAGATTTATCCCTCACATCTATATACTAAAACTCTCGCTTGTTTGTTTGTTTGTTTGTTCCTGAACTACAGCCAAAACGGTACACGATAGCGCGACAATTTTAGGTCCATCTTACTCACCGTCGTCCCTTTGGTGCTAATGGAAGGAGTTTCATTGAAATCAGTGTTATATCTTTAAAGTTATTCACATTTTAAAGTTTAAATCTATGTCCTAGGGAGGGAGCGAGGGGGGAGGAGGGAGTCCCGAGATGCTGCCTGACCTGCTGAGTTACTCCAGCATTTTGTGAATAAAGGGAGGATAAGGGGGATTGAGGGGGATGGAGTAGGGGGGAGGGGGGAGGGGAAGCGTGCAAGGGAGGGTGGGTGGAGGGAGTGGGGGGGTGGAGGGTTGGGGGAGAGGGAGTGGGGAGGATGGAAGGAGAGGGTGCTGCACCAATGCAGTAGAGGTTTGGGCCCAACCACTGAGGTCCACTTGGTCTAGTCTTCTTTAAAACTCCATCCTCTCACTTTAAACCAATAACCTTGTTTTTGATACCATTAAGATGGGGAACTGAATCTGGATAACTACCCCCTCTCTGTCTCTCGTAAACTTGTAAACTTCTCCCAGGTCTCCAAATCAGCATTATTCAAGTCCTCCAAATGAATCTCCTTTGCACTCTCTCCAGAACAGTCACATCATTCCTCATTTTTAATTACCTCCAGTGAGCATTTAACTCCTCAACTCTCCCGCCAATCTAGCCCCAATTTTCACCACCAGAAGCAAAAAAACCCTCAATATCACGCCCGCACACCCATCCGCCCACCATTTCTCCTACCTCCTCTCTCCCAATTGCATCTGCTTGCCCACGACATACCACAACTCTCGCCTCTACCTCGGGATAAAATACCCGAGAAGGATTTCTGTTGTCCATCTTACGTGGTAGGGGAAGGGGAAAGAAAACTCCGGACAAATTTTCAGTTGTCCGCCCGCCTGTGCCCGAGGCCGAGCGGCCTCTCCCCCGGTCCCGGGGCCGCGCTGCCCGAGTCTCCCCCCGACCCCCGGGGACTCTCTGATTCTCTGCTTCTCCCCCCAGTCTCCGTCACCCTGGATGTGGAAACAGCGTGTCCGGATCTCGAGGTGTCTGAGGATCGGAAGAGGGTGAGACGGACCGGGACCCGGAGGAGTCTCCCTGACACCGGGAAGAGGTTTACAGTCTGGCCGTGTGTGCTGGGATCGGAGGGATTCACATTGGGGAGACATTACTGGGAGGTGGAGATGGCGGGGAGTGAGAGCTGGAGACTGGGAGTCGCCGCAGAGTCTGTGGAGAGGAAGGGACGGGTCACACCGACCCCGGAGACTGGAGTCTGGAGCATCAGGCGGCGGGTTGATGAGTTTAATGCAGTCACCTCCCCTCCATCCCCTCTCCCCGCCCGTCCCATCCCCGGGAGGGTGGGGGTTTATCTCAGTTACGAGTCCGGGACAGTTTCATTTTACGACGCGGACACCAAGTCCCATCTCCACACCTTCACCGGGAATAAATTCACGGAGAAACTTTATCCTTTCTTCGCGACCTGGTTTGCAAATCAGTGGCTGAGAATCTGCTCCGGTTCCGCTCCGTGTCAGTAATTAACAAATTCTATCAATCCTTCACCAGCACCTGGAATATAGTTAAATCACCTCCGTAGTTTTCATCTCCAACTGCCGGTGTGACATTAACCGCCTCCAATTCTCCACTCCCCTGACTAACACTAACCTCTCCCCTCGTGAACGTGCAGCCCTCCACTCACTCTGCAACAACCCGGACTTAATCATTAAACCCGCTGACCTCTACCGGACCGAGGCCAGACGACAACTCTCAGACACCTCTTCCTACTTATCCTTGGACCATGGCCCCACCGACAAACACCAGACCTTTATCATCAGCACCATCACAGACCTCACCATCTCCGGCGCTCTACCCTCTAATGCGTCCAAACTTATCGTTCCCCAGCCCCGCACGGCCCGATTTTACCTCCTACCTAAAATCTATAAACAGAACTGTCCCGGCAGACCATTGTTTCTGCCTGTTCATGTCCCACCGAACTTATTTCCACCTACCTCGACTCTATCCTATCCCCCCTGGTCAAATCCCTCCCCACCTACGTCAAAGACACCTCACACGCTCTCCAGCTCCTCGATAACTTCCGGTTTCCAGGCCTCCACTCCCTCATCTTTACCATGGATGTCCAGTCACTCTACACTACCATCCCCCACAAGGATGGTCTCGAAGCCCTCCGTTTCTTCATCGACCGTAGAACCAACCAATCCCCATCTACCAACACTCTCCTCCGCCTAGCAGAGCTGGTTCTTACCCTCAACAACTTCTCCTTTGTCTCCTCCCATTTCCTCCAAACCAGAGGCGTAGCTATGCCTGCCTCTTTGTCGGGTACGTCGAACAATCCCTGTTCCGGACGTACACTGGCCCTATCCCCGAACTGTACCTCCGCTACATCGACGAATGCATTGGTGCTACCTCTTGTACCCATGCAGAACTCGCTGACTTCATACACTTCACTTCCAATTTCCATCCTGCCCATAAATATACTTGGGCTATCTCCGACATCTCCCTCCCGTTTCTGGACCTCACCATCTCCATCACAGGAGACAGAGTAGTGACTGACATCTACCATACACCCACTGACTCGAACAGCTATCTGGACCACAATTCTTCCCTCCCTGTCTCCTGCAAAAATCTATCCCCTACTCCCAATTCCCCCGTCTACGCCGTATCCGCGCCCGGGATGAGGTGTTTCACACTAGGGCATCAGAGATGTCCTCATTCTTCAGGGAACGGGGCTTCCCCTCTTCCATTATAGATGAGGCTTTCACTAGGGTCTCTTCTACATCCTGCAGCTCTGCTCTTGCTCCCCTGCCCCCATTCGTAACAAGGACAGAATCCCCCTCGTTCTCACCTTCCACTCCATCAGCCAGCGTATCCAACAAATCATCCGCCAACATTTCCGTCACGTACAACGGGACCCCACCACTGGCCACATCTTCCCATCCCCTCCCCTCTCTGCGTTCCGCATAGACTGTTCCCTCCGTAACTCTCTGGTCCAATCGTCCCATCCTACCCAAACCACTCCATCCCCGGGCACTTTCCCCTGCAACCGCAGGAGCTGCAACACCTGTCCCTTTACCTCCCCCCTCAATTCCATCCATTGACCGAAACAGTCTTTCCAGGTGAGACAGAGGTTCACCTGCACCTCTTCAATCCTCATCTATTGTATCCGCTGCTCTAGATGTGAACTTCTTTACATCGGCGAAGTTTCAAGAGTCTTATTGTCATGTGTCTAGAGACGGAATAAATGAGATACTTGCAGGAGGCCAACAGATGTGTTGATATATTACTCTGTAAATAAAACCATAATAAACCATGATGTACTTACTTCTGTGTTTATCTTCTTCTTACCATCCGCCAAGAAGCAAATGGCCCTTCCTGATGGAGCAATGACTCACTTGTGACCTCTCCCAATTCCGTGAGCTGCCTTTGCCGCTCACACTGTTGTCCGCTCTCCACGTCGAATAAAAAGCAGAATTATAACGCCCAATCAGCTGCTTCCTCTAGTCCGCTTCCACCAATCAGCGGCTTCCTCCAGAACACTTCTTTTAAAGTGTGTGGGAACGTTTTTGTCCTGCTCCAACCGCCTCCAACCGCTTCTGGGCCTCTGGGTGAACAAAGCCCCGCGCTGGGTTTTTAAACCTACCGCCCGGACGCTGCTCCAACCGCCTCCAACCGCTTCTGGGCCTCTGGGTGAACAAAGCCCCGCGCTGGGTTTTTAAACCTACCGCCCGGACGCTGCTCCAACCGCCTCCAACCGCTTCTGGGCCTCTGGGTGAACAAAGCCCCGCGCTGGGTTTTTAAACCTACCGCCCGGACGCTGCTCCAACCGCCTCCAACCGCTTCTGGGCCTCTGGGTGAACAAAGCCCCGCGCTGGGTTTTTAAACCTACCGCCCGGACGCTGCTCCAACCGCCTCCAACCGCTTCTGGGCCTCTGGGTGAACAAAGCCCCGCGCTGGGTTTTTAAACCTACCGCCCGGACGCTGCTCCAACCGCCTCCAACCGCTTCTGGGCCTCTGGGTGAACAAAGCCCCGCGCTGGGTTTTTAAACCTACCGCCCGGACGCTGCTCCAACCGCCTCCAACCGCCTCCAACCGCTTCTGGGCCTCTGGGTGAACAAAGCCCCGCGCTGGGTTTTTAAACCTACCGCCCGGACGCTGCTCCAACCGCCTCCAACCGCTTCTGGGCCTCTGGGTGAACAAAGCCCCGCGCTGGGTTTTTAAACCTACCGCCCGGACGCTGCTCCAACCGCCTCCAACCGCTTCTGGGCCTCTGGGTGAACAAAGCCCCGCGCTGGGTTTTTAAACCTACCGCCCGGACGCTGCTCCAACCGCTTCTGGGCCTCTGGGTGAACAAAGCCCCGCGCTGGGTTTTTAAACCTACCGCCCGGACGCTGCTCCAACCGCCTCCAACCGCTTCTGGGCCTCTGGGTGAACAAAGCCCCGCGCTGGGTTTTTAAACCTACCGCCCGGACGCTGCTCCAACCGCCTCCAACCGCTTCTGGGCCTCTGGGTGAACAAAGCCCCGCGCTGGGTTTTTAAACCTACCACCCGGACGCTGCTACAACCGCCTCCAACCGCTTCTGGGCCTCTGGGTGAACAAAGCCCCGCGCTGGGTTTTTAAACCTACCGCCCGGACGCTGCTCCAACCGCCTCCAACCGCTTCTGGGCCTTTGGGTGAACAAAGCCCCGCGCTGGGTTTTTAAACCTACCGCCCGGACGCTGCTCCAACCGCCTCCAACCGCTTCTGGGCCTCTGGGTGAACAAAGCCCCGCGCTGGGTTTTTAAACCTACCGCCCGGACGCTGCTCCAACCGCCTCCAACCGCTTCTGGGCCTCTGGGTGAACAAAGCCCCGCGCTGGGTTTTTAAACCTACCGCCCGGACGCTGCTCCAACCGCCTCCAACCGCTTCTGGGCCTCTGGGTGAACAAAGCCCCGCGCTGGGTTTTTAAACCTACCGCCCGGACGCTGCTCCAACCGCCTCCAACCGCTTCTGGGCCTCTGGGTGAACAAAGCCCCGCGCTGGGTTTTTAAACCTACCGCCCGGACGCTGCTCCAACCGCCTCCAACCGCTTCTGGGCCTCTGGGTGAACAAAGCCCCGCGCTGGGTTTTTAAACCTACCGCCCGGACGCTGCTCCAACCGCTTCTGGGCCTCTGGGTGAACAAAGCCCCGCGCTGGGTTTTTAAACCTACCGCCCGGACGCTGCTCCAACCGCCTCCAACCGCTTCTGGGCCTCTGGGTGAACAAAGCCCCGCGCTGGGTTTTTAAACCTACCGCCCGGACGCTGCTCCAACCGCCTCCAACCGCTTCTGGGCCTCTGGGTGAACAAAGCCCCGCGCTGGGTTTTTAAACCTACCGCCCGGACGCTGCTACAACCGCCTCCAACCGCTTCTGGGCCTCTGGGTGAACAAAGCCCCGCGCTGGGTTTTTAAACCTACCGCCCGGACGCTGCTCCAACCGCCTCCAACCGCTTCTGGGCCTTTGGGTGAACAAAGCCCCGCGCTGGGTTTTTAAACCTACCGCCCGGACGCTGCTCCAACCGCCTCCAACCGCTTCTGGGCCTCTGGGTGAACAAAGCCCCGCGCTGGGTTTTTAAACCTACCGCCCGGACGCTGCTCCAACCGCCTCCAACCGCTTCTGGGCCTCTGGGTGAACAAAGCCCCGCGCTGGGTTTTTAAACCTACCGCCCGGACGCTGCTCCAACCGCCTCCAACCGCTTCTGGGCCTCTGGGTGAACAAAGCCCCGCGCTGGGTTTTTAAACCTACCGCCCGGACGCTGCTCCAACCGCCTCCAACCGCTTCTGGGCCTCTGGGTGAACAAAGCCCCGCGCTGGGTTTTTAAACCTACCGCCCGGACGCTGCTCCAACCGCCTCCAACCGCTTCTGGGCCTCTGGGTGAACAAAGCCCCGCGCTGGGTTTTTAAACCTACCGCCCGGACGCTGCTCCAACCGCCTCCAACCGCTTCTGGGCCTCTGGGTGAACAAAGCCCCGCGCTGGGTTTTTAAACCTACCGCCCGGACGCTGCTCCAACCGCCTCCAACCGCTTCTGGGCCTCTGGGTGAACAAAGCCCCGCGCTGGGTTTTTAAACCTACCGCCCGGACGCTGCTCCAACCGCCTCCAACCGCTTCTGGGCCTCTGGGTGAACAAAGCCCCGCGCTGGGTTTTTAAACCTACCGCCCGGACGCTGCTCCAACCGCCTCCAACCGCTTCTGGGCCTCTGGGTGAACAAAGCCCCGCGCTGGGTTTTTAAACCTACCGCCCGGACGCTGCTCCAACCGCCTCCAACCGCTTCTGGGCCTCTGGGTGAACAAAGCCCCGCGCTGGGTTTTTAAACCTACCGCCCGGACGCTGCTCCAACCGCCTCCAACCGCTTCTGGGCCTCTGGGTGAACAAAGCCCCGCGCTGGGTTTTTAAACCTACCGCCCGGACGCTGCTCCAACCGCCTCCAACCGCTTCTGGGCCTCTGGGTGAACAAAGCCCCGCGCTGGGTTTTTAAACCTACCGCCCGGACGCTGCTACAACCGCCTCCAACCGCTTCTGGGCCTCTGGGTGAACAAAGCCCCGCGCTGCGTTTTTAAACCTACCGCCCGGACACTGCTCCAACCGCTTCTGGGCCTCTGGGTGAACAAAGCCCCGCGCTGGGTTTTTAAACCTACCGCCCGGACGCTGCTCCAACCGCCTCCAACCGCTTCTGGGCCTCTGGGTGAACAAAGCCCCGCGCTGGGTTTTTAAACCTACCGCCCGGACGCTGCTCCAACCGCCTCCAACCGCTTCTGGGCCTCTGGGTGAACAAAGCCCCGCGCTGGGTTTTTAAACCTACCGCCCGGACGCTGCTCCAACCGCCTCCAACCGTTTCTGGGCCTCTGGGTGAACAAAGCCCCGCGCTGGGTTTTTAAACCTACCGCCCGGACGCTGCTCCAACCGCCTCCAACCGCTTCTGGGCCTCTGGGTGAACAAAGCCCCGCGCTGGGTTTTTAAACCTACCGCCCGGACGCTGCTCCAACCGCCTCCAACCGCTTCTGGGCCTCTGGGTGAACAAAGCCCCGCGCTGGGTTTTTAAACCTACCGCCCGGACGCTGCTCCAACCGCCTCCAACCGCTTCTGGGCCTCCTGATTCTCTGCTTCTCCCCCCAGTCTCCGTCACCCTGGATGTGGAAACAGCGAGTCCGTGGCTCGAGGTGTCTGAGGATCGGAAGAGGGTGAGATTTACCGGGGCCCAGAGGAGTCTCCCTGACACCGGGAAGAGGTTTACAGGCAGTGCGTGTGCGCTGGGATCGGAGGGATTCACATCGGGGAGACATTACTGGGAGGTGGTGGTGGCGTGGAGTCGACGCTGGAGTCTGGGAGTCGCCGCAGAGTCTGTGGAGAGGAAGAGAGAGGTCACACTGACCCCGGAGAATGGAGTCTGGAGCATCTGGCGGCGGAGTGATGAGTTTGAAGCAGTCACATCCCCTCTATTCCCTCTCCCCCCCGTCCCATCCCCGGGAGGGTGGGAGTTTATCTCAGTTACGAGTCCGGGACAGTTTCATTTTACGATGCGGACACCAAGTCCCATCTCCACACCTTCACCGGGAATAAATTCACGGATAAACTTTATCCTTTCTTTGCGATCTGGGATGAAAACCACTGGCTGAGAATCTGCTCCGGTTCCGCTCCATGTCAGTAATTAACAAATTCTGTCAATCCTTCACCAGCCAATGGAATATAGTTAAATCACCTCGGTTCTTTTAGATGTTAAACAAGTCTGTTCCGGGAATCGATTACCATAAAACTCCTAGACTGCAGCCTGTGATGATAATAATAATAATAATAATAATAATAATAATAATAATAATAATAATTTCATTTAATTGTTCCACACCTTGGAAATTTACAGTGTTACTGCAGCAAAGTGGATAACAGGAGACATTCATTATAAATAAAAATAAAGACAAGGATAAATTGTCATCAGTTTACTGTGTATTCCTTTACTGTTACTGTTGACTCGTCTGTTGGGAGCAGTGCTGGTTGTGCAGTCTCGCAGCAGCGGGAAGGAAGGACCTCCGATATCTCTCCTTCACGCACTTGTGGTGAAGCAGTCTGTCACTGAAGGAGCTACTCAGTGCAGTGACTGTGTCCTGCATCTCGTTTAATATGTTTGATCCTGAAATGTCCTTGAAAATGGCCGAGGGAACCGTTGAGAGGGCATGTGGGATGTGCAATAAATGCAGGTCCTACAGATGTGCCCGGCGCGTAATTTTGCTCATGGGTTCAATTTATTTCCTTAAAAACGATAGCTGGTGTTATTAATGTCAATATTCTGTTAAGTGTCGTTTCAATTTAGTTCAGTTTATTGTTGCGTGAACCGAGGAACAGTGAGACGTTTTCGTTGCGTGCTGTCTGGTCAACAATACAATACAATGCAGTATATCTTTATTGTCATTGTACAGGGGTACAACGAGATTGGGAATGCACCTCCCATACGATGCAATAATTTAATTAATTTAAACAACAACAACCAAACGAGACAAATTGTAACAGTTTTAAGACAGAATAAAGTGCAAGTAGATCTGTGCCGGATCACTGTGCGATGTGACCATCCGGCTCAGCAGGACCGGTTCATAGCAGCTATGGCCCTGGGGATGAAGCTGTTCCTGAGTCTGGAGGTGCGGGCGTGGAAGGCCTTGTATCGTCTGCCCGATGGTAAAAGTTCGAACAAACTGTTGCAGGGGTGTGAAGAGTCTTTGTGGATGCTGGTGGCTTTTCTGAGGCATCGTGTGTTGTAGATGCCGTCCAAGGCTGGTAGCTGTGTTCCGATGGTCCTCTGAGCTCTATGGACTACCCGCTGAAGAGCTTTCCTTTCTGCCTCCGTGCAGCTGAGGTACCACACAGGGATGCCATGTGTTAGGATGCTCTCTATGGTGCAGCGGTAGAATGTCGTCAGCAGCTGTTGGGGTAGACCAGACTTCTTCAGTGTTCTTAGGTAAAGACTGCACATGATTACAATCGAGCCGTTCACAGTGCACACGTAAATGATAAAGAGAATAACGTTTAGTGCAAGGTAATGTCCGATTAAAGATAGTCCGAGGGTCTCCAACGAGGCAAATGGTAGTTCAGGGCCACTTTCCAGTTGGTGAGAGGATGGTTCAGTTGCAGATGAACATGATAAGGGAATAACGTTTAGCCCAAGTTAAAACCAACAAAGTCCGATCAAGTGTAGGAAATAAAAACTGCAGATGCTGGTTTAAATCGAAAGTAGACACAAAATGCTCGAGTAACTCAACGGGTCAGGCAGCATCTCGGGAGAGAAGGAATGGGTGACGTTTCGGGTCGAGACCCTTCTTCAGACTGGATCAAGTCCGATCAAGGATCGTCCGAGTGTCACCAATGAGATAGGGCAGTAGTTCAGCGCGGCTTTCGATCTGAAAGGATAATTAACGCTAATATCGAAAGCATTTATTATCCCAAGTTAAAGAGGAAATCGGTCACAAGAGACTGCAGATGCTGGAATCTTCAACAACAGACAAAGTGCTGGAGTAACTCAGTGAGTCGGACAGCGTCTGTGGGGGGAACTGGACAGACGAGGTTTCAGATTGGGACCCATCTTCAGCTTGTCCGCCTCCTTGTTTCTTTCGCCTTTTCCTCGTCCTCCTAGATTGTGTTCTTGTCACCGGCGCTGCTCTCGGGTCGGTGAATTCACCCGGCATCCAAATCTGCTCGTTCTCTCTACCTAAGCCCCCGAACCCTCCCCCTCACCCCGCTACTGTCCAACAACTGTCCAACAAATATTAAGAAAGGCAATGGGATGTTGCCTTCATTACGAGAGGATTTGAGTTGAGCAAGGAGGTCCTGCTGCAGTTGTGCAGGGCCCTGGCGAGACCACACCTGGAGTATTGAGTATTAATAATTATAATAATAATGCATTACATTTATATAGCGCTTTTCAAACACTCAAAGACGCTTTACAGGGATTTCTAGAACATAGAGAAGTGAATAAATAGATAAATAAGTAAACGAACAGAGAAAGGAGACAGAAGGTGAGGTGACCTTCAGTGGTTGAAGGCAGTGCTGAAGAGGTGAGACTTCAGTGATGTTTTGAATGTGGTGAGTGAGGAGTCTCTGACGGTCTCCTGTTGGTCCACTAATTTGAGGAAGGACATTATTGCTATTACCAGAGTGCAGCGTAGGTTCACCAGGTTAATTTCCGTGATGGCGGGACAGACGTATGATGAAAGACTGGGTCGAATGGGCTTGTATTCGCTGGAATTTAGAAGAATGAGAGGGGATCTTATAGAAACATATAAAATTCTTAGAGGATTGGACAGGGTAGATGCAGGAAAAAAATTCCCGATATTGGAGGAGTCCAGAACCAGGGGTCAAAGTTTGAGAATAAGGGGTCGGCCATTTAGTACTGAGATGAGGAAAAACCTTTTCACCCAGAGACGTGAATCTGTGGAATTCTCTGCCACAGAAGACAGTGGAGGCCAGTTCACTGGATGTTTTCAAGAGAGAGTTAGATTGGGGGGGGGCGTGTCCAGTGTCTGGCTGAGTAGACATAACTTTTCAGCACTCCCGAGAAAAAAGCCCTAAACTACCAAAAAAAGACGCACTAAAAGAATTCAAGTACTTTAATTTAAAGTTAAAAGTATAAAGAACGTACTGATGACCCCCAAGAAAGAAAGGAAGGGAGCACTGCTGCCACTGAAGCCAAGATATCCACCGAGGGAATCAAGAAAAAAAATCGAAGGTAGGCCTACAGCCACGACGGAGCAGGGGCCTGGATTTGAGGAGCTCTCAGCAGGCGCAGAGGCATGGCCCTCTGGTGGCCGAGAGGCTCAAGTTTCTGGAATCGAGTGAAGATGAGGGAACAAGCAGTGAAAGTGGAAACAAGCAAGAACGGGATCAAGAAGATTCAGAGATTAAAATTAAAGCGATGTTTGAAGAAATTATTAAAAGGCTCATGAAAATTGAAGGAGCTCACAAAGTGATGGAAAAGGAAGTGAAAGCATTGAGGATAGATAATAAGGAACTGCATAACGATAACAAGGAGCTTCATAAGGACAATATGGAAATATATGACTTTGAAAAAAATGGAGGGGGTCTTTCAAACAGTGATAAACAGAGTGGATAATATAGAAATGGAGAACGAATTGTTAAAATCCAGTGTGGAAAGAAATGAAGATAATATTACTGCTGCAACAATTGAAAGTAAAAAGATCGTGGAAAAGTTGGATGCCTTGGAAAACTACAGCAGGAGAAATAATGTTAAAATTGTTGGCTTGCCAGAGGGAGTTGAGGGGGAAGACCCAATCAATTTTTTTCAAGATTGGATAGTGACTAGTCTTGGAATAGATAAACAAGGACCGATGGAAATAGAAAGAGCACATAGGGCTCTAAGACCGAAACCTACGAATAATCAAAAGCCAAGATCTGTGTTGATTAAATTCTTAAGATACCGAGATAGAGAATTGGTCCTCAAATCAGTCGGAATGAATATAAGACAGGGAAAACCAATAGAGTATGAAGGTACCAAAATAATTTTTTACCCAGATATTAGTAATGTCTTGTTGAGCAGGAAAAAAGAATTTAATAAGGCAAAAAATATTTTATGGAAGAAAGGATATAAGTTCATTTTACTGCATCCTGCTACTTTGAAGATCATGATCAACATTGGAGAAAATAAATTTTTCAAAGACTTTGTCAGAGCACAAGAATTTGCTGAAGAATTGCCATCGAGAATTGGTGAAGAAGATCCGTGAATGAATGATTATTAACAAGATTTGTATACTATAGAGGGGATCAATTGTATTAAGGATAGTTAATTTTTAGAAGTACTTGAAATATCGGGGGGGCTGGAGAATATGCATGCTCTACCATAATCATGGGCACAAGTGTGGTGTGGACCACACCTCGTGTAATAGAGGGGGGTAATGTTGTTAATTTATTTATTAACAACATTAGAGGGAGGGTTTACTTTTCTTTCTCTCTTTTTTCTTTTCTGTTTTTGTACCTGGACGATGGAAGGGAGTACACTGAAATACGGCACAACGTAAATATTCGAAGAGGTAACAAGGTAAGGAGGAAGGGGAAAAAAAAAAAAAAAAAAGATTGAATGGAGAATAAATTAAATTTTTTAAGTTATAATGTGAATGGGTTAAATGGACCGATAAAAAGGAAGAGAATTTTAACACAGATGAAAAAATTGGAAGTGGATATAGCTTTCTTACAAGAAACACATCTAACGGAAAAAGAACATCAAAAGTTAAAGAGAGATTGGGTAGGAAGTTTGGTAGCATCTTCTTTTAATTCAAAAGCAAGAGGGGTTGCTATCCTATTTAAGAAAACGCTACCAATTAAGATACAAAATATTGTAAGTGACCCAGTAGGTAGATTTATAATCGTACATTGTCAAATTTTCTCAGAATTGTGGACTTTAATGAATATATATGCACCAAATACAGATGATGAGAAGTTTGTGCAGGATACTTTTCTAAATCTAGCGGAAGCACATGAAAATATATTGATAGGGGGAGATTTCAATTTTTGTTTAGATCCAGTAATGGATAGATCATCAAGGACAACGACAAGGACAAGAGCAGCGAAGACAACCTTGAATTTAATGGAAAGTTTAAATTTAATAGATGTGTGGAGGAAAAGCCATCCCAAGGAAAGAGATTACTCTTTTTATTCCAATAGACATGATACATATTCTAGAATAGATCTATTTTTGATTTCAGCTCAATTAAGCGGTAGAATAATACAAATAGATTACAAGGCTAGATTGTTATCGGATCACTCACCATTATTAATGAAAATTACGATGTCAGATAAAGAACAGGCAGTGTATAGATGGAGACTCAACTCTTTACTATTGAAAAGGCAAGACTTTTGTGATTTTATTCGAGGACAAATTGAATTATATTTGGAGACAAATTTAAATTCAGTGGATGATAAATTTATTGTATGGGATGCAATGAAGGCTTATTTGAGAGGCCAAATTATAAGCTACTCATCTAAGATAAAGAAAGACTATAGGAAGGAATCTGAAAGATTAGAAAAAGAAATCACTGTATTAGAAAAAGACTTACAGAAAACTTCTTCAGATACAAAAAAAACACAACTTGCAAATAAAAAATTTCAATACAATACATTACACACTCACAGAACTGAAAAACTAATATTACGAACTAACCAAAGATATTATGAATTAGGAGAAAGAGCCCACAAGGTATTGGCATGGCAACTGAAAGAAGAACAAATATCAAGAACAATAAATTCAATTAGAACAGATCAGAACATTATTACTTATAAACCTAGAGAAATCAATGAGGTATTCAAGCAATTCTACACTAATCTCTACCATTCTGAATCTGAAAAGGATGAAATTAAGATAAATAATTTTTTATCCAAGATACGATTACCAACAATCTCTAATGAGGAGCAGATGGGACTAAATGCCTCCTTTACTTTGAGAGAGGTGGAGGAAGTACTATATTCTTTACCAAGTAATAAATCTCCAGGGGAAGATGGTTTTCCGCCTGAGTTCTATAAAAAATTTAAAGAGTTGTTGTTACCACTATTTATGGAAGTGATACATCAAGTGGAGAAAACATCTACATTACCAGACTCCTTCTCATTGGCAATTATAACTGTAATTAAAAAAAAAGGGAAAGACCCTTTAAATGCATCTTCTTATAGACCAATATCATTGTTGAATGTAGATTATAAAATAGTTGCTAAACTTTTAGCAAGGAGATTGGCAGAATATTTACCGAAGCTGGTTAAAGAGGACCAAACTGGATTTGTCAAAAAAAGGAAAATATCTGATAATGTAGCAAGATTTATAAGTATTTTACATTTAGCACAGAAAAGAAAGGAATTGAGTGTAGCTGTTGCTTTAGATGCTGAAAAGGCGTTTGACAGGTTAGAATGGGATTTTTTATTTAAAGTATTAGAGAAGTACCGATTAGGAAACAGTTTTATTAACTGGGTAAAAGCTCTTTATAAACAACCTAAAGCCAAAGTGGTGACAAATGGCCAATCTTCTCAATCATTTAATTTGGAAAGATCTAGTAGACAGGGATGTCCCTTGTCACCGGCTTTATTTGTATTGGCCATTGAACCTCTGGCAGAGCTAATAAGATCAGATTTAGATATTAAAGGATTTAAAGTTAACCAGGAAGATTACAAGATTACTTTATTTGCAGATGATGTCTTAATTTGTCTTACTAGACCATTGGAATCCTTAAGAAAACTATATTCTAGACTGGAAGAATATGGGAAAGTATCAGGATATAAAATTAATAAAGATAAAACTGAAATAATGCCTCTTGTTGAAGGCAATTATGATCAATGTAAAAGAGAAAGTCAGTTTAAATGGCAAAAAGAAGGCATTAAGTTTTTAGGAGTTAAAGTAGATAATAAGTTAAATAATTTGTATAAATTAAATTATAAACCACTAATAAAAAAAATAGATGAGGACCTGAAGAAATGGATGAATCTTCCAATTACATTGATAGGGAGAGTTAACTGTATTAAGATGAATATTTTTCCGAGGATACAGTATTTATTTTCAACACTGCCTATACCTGTGCCAAATAGATTTTTCCAAGAATTGAACAAAACTGTGAGGAATTTTCTTTGGAAAGGTAAAATGCCAAGAGTGTCTCTGGAAAAATTAACATGGAAATTTGAATTAGGGGGATTGCAATTACCAAATTTTAAAAATTACTACCTGGCAGCGCAAATGAGTTTTATTTCATCCTTTTATCAAGAGGGTGGAAAAACAGCATGGGTTAAAATTGAAATGGATAAAATAAAAGAGTCTTGTCCAGAAGAATTTATATATAAATGGGAAGCGAAGATATTAGTTAAGGATAGAGAGTCACCCTTGCTAAAACATTTAATTAATACATGGTTGAAAACAGTTAAAGTTAAGGATAAAAGATTTTTTTTAACAGCTAAAACTCCATTAGTAAAAAATGGATTATTGCCGTTTGCTTGGAATAATCAAATACTACAACTCTGGGAACAGAAGGGTATTAAAAATATAGGAGATTGCTATGAAGGGAATATCTTTTTGACATTTTCTCAATTGAGAAATAAATATCAAATTCCAGGGAATAGTATTTTCTTCTATTATCAATTACAATCTTTTTTAAGGGAAAAGTTAGGAAATTCAATGTCTCTATTTCAGATTAAAGGAATCGAATCCTTGATTCAGGGTAAGGGAATTAAAAAATTTATATCATCAATGTATAAACTACTACAGATAGCTAGTCCAAAGATAGGAATTAATAAAGCAAGACAAAGATGGGAAACAGATCTTAATATTATTATTGATGCACCAAGTTGGGAAAGACTGTGTCTAGATATTATGAAAAATACTATTAATGTGAGATACAGCTTAGTACAGTATAATTTTTTGCAGCAACTATATTTAACCCCGGAAAAATTAAATAAATTTAAACTAAATTCAACTGAAAGGTGTTTTAGATGCAACCAAGACGGGGGCACTTTTATACACTCTACTTGGGCATGTCAGAAGGTAACTCCTTTTTGGCAAGACCTAAAAAAGTTTTTAGAGCAATTGATGAATAAGATTATACCAATGGATCCAAGGTTGTTTTTGATAGGAGATACAAAAGGAATAATACCAAAGCTAAGTCTCGATAAACATCAGGAAAGATTTCTCAAAATATCATTAGCAGTAGCCAAAAAATGTGTTGCG